>NW_027440640.1:0-75263 GCF_031893055.1 Leptodactylus fuscus | reverse complement strand
TACAAGAATATAACTACTATAATACTACCTCCTATGTATAAGAATATAACTACTATAATACTACTCCTATGAACAAGAATATAACTACTATAATACTGCTCCTATGTACAAGAATATAACTACTGTAATACTACTCCTATGTACAAGAATATAACTACTATAATACTACTCCTATGTACAAGAATATAACTACTATAATACTACTCCTATGTACAAGAATATAACTACTATAATACTACCTCCTATGTATAAGAATATAACTACTATAATACTACTCCTATGTACAAGAATATAATTACTATAATACTACTCCTATATACAAGAATATAACTACTATAATACTACTCCTATGTACAAGATTATAACTACTATAATACTACTCCTATGTACAAGAATATAACTACTATAATACTACTCTATTACAGAATATAACTACTATAATACTACAGCTATGTACAAGAATATAACTACTATAATACTACTCCTATGTACAAGAATATAACTACTATAATACTACTCCTATGTACAAGAATATAACTACTATAATACTACTCCTATGTACAAGAATATAACTACTATAATACTACTCCTATGTACAAGAATATAACTACTATAATACTACAGCTATGTACAAGAATATAACTACTATAATACTACTCCTATGTACAAGAATATAACTACTATAATACTACTCCTATGTACAAGAATATAACTACTATAATACTACTCCTATGTACAAGAATATAACTACTATAATACTACTCCTATGTACAAGAATATAACTACTATAATACTACAGCTATGTACAAGAATATAACTACTATAATACTGCTCCTATGTACAAGAATATAACTACTATAATACTACTCCTATGTACAAGAATATAACTACTATAATACTACTCCTATGTACAAGAATATAACTACTATAATACTACTCCTATGTACAAGAATATAACTACTATAATACTACTCCTATGTACAAGAATATAACTACTATAATAATACTCCTATGTACAAGAATATAACTACTATAATACTCCTATGTACAAGAATATAACTACTATAATACTCCTATATACAGAATATAACTACTATAATACTACTCCTATGTACAAGAATATAACTACTATAATACTACTCCTATGTACAAGAATATAACTACTATAATACTACTCCTATGTACAAGAATATAACTACTATAATACTACTCCTATGTACAAGAATATAACTACTATAATACTACTCCTATGTACAAGAATATAACTACTATAATACTACTCCTATGTACAAGAATATAACTACTATAATACTACTCCTATGTACAAGAATATAACTACTATAATACTACAGCTATGTACAAGAATATAACTACTATAATACTAGCTCCTATGTACAAGAATATAACTACTATAATACTACTCCTATGTACAAGAATATAACTACTATAATAATACTCCTATGTACAAGAATATAACTACTATAATACTACTCCTATGTACAAGAATATAACTACTATAATACTACTCCTATGTACAAGAATATAACTCCTATAATAATACTCCTATGTACAAGAATATAACTACTATAATACTCCTATGTACAAGAATATAACTACTATAATACTCCTATATACAGAATATAACTACTATAATACTACTCCTATGTACAAGAATATAACTACTATAATACTACTCCCTATGTACAAGAATATAACTACTATAATACTACTCCTATGTACAAGAATATAACTACTATAATACTACTCCTATGTACAAGAATATAACTACTATGATACTACTCCTATATACAAGAATATAACTACTATAATACTGCTCCTATGTACAAGAATATAACTACTGTAATACTGCTCCTATATACAAGAATATAACTACTATAATACTGCTCCTATATACAAGAATATAACTACTATAATACTGCTCCTATGTACAAGAATATAACTACTATAATACTACCTCCTATGTACAAGAATATAACTACTATAATACTGCCCCCTATGTACAAGAATATAACTACTATAATACTGCCCCCTATGTACAAGAATATAACTACTATGATACTACTCCTATATACAAGAATATAACTACTATAATACTACTCCTATGTACAAGAATATAACTACTATAATACTACTCCTATATACAAGAATATAACTACTATAATACTACCTCCTATGTACAAGAATATAACTACTATAATACTGCCCCCTATGTACAAGAATATAACTACTATGATACTACTCCTATATACAAGAATATAACTACTATAATACTGCTCCTATATACAAGAATATAACTACTATAATACTACCTCCTATGTACAAGAACATAACTACTATAATACTACTCCTATGTACAAGAATATAACTACTATAATACTACTCCTATGTACAAGAATATAACTACTATAATACTACTCCTATATACAAGAATATAACTACTATAATACTACCTCCTATGTACAAGAATATAACTACTATAATACTGCCCCCTATGTACAAGAATATAACTACTATGATACTACTCCTATATACAAGAATATAACTACTATAATACTACTCCTATGTACAAGAATATAACTACTATAATACTACTCCTATATACAAGAATATAACTACTATAGTACTGCTCCTATGTACAAGAATATAACTACTATAATACTACTCCTATGTCCAAGAATATAACTACTATAATACTACTCCTATGTCCAAGAATATAACTACTATAATACTACTCCTATGTCCAAGAATATAACTACTATAATACTACTCCTATGTCCAAGAATATAACTACTATAATACTACTCCTATGTCCAAGAATATAGCTACTATAATACTACTCCTATGTCCAAGAATATAACTACTATAATACTACTATGTACAAGAATATAACTACTATAATACTACTCCTATGTACAAGAATATAACTACTATAATACTACTCCTATATACAAGAATATAACTACTATAGTACTGCTCCTATGTACAAGAATATAACTACTATAATACTACTCCTATGTCCAAGAATATAACTACTATAATACTACTCCTATGTACAAGAATATAACTACTATAATACTACTCCTATGTACAAGAATATAACTACTATAATACTACTCCTATGTCCAAGAATATAACTACTATAATACTACTCCTATGTACAAGAATATAACTACTATAATACTACTCCTATGTCCAAGAATATAACTACTATAATACTACTCCTATGTACAAGAATATAACTACTATAATACTACTCCTATGTACAAGAATATAACTACTATAATACTACTCCTATGTACAAGAATATAACTACTATAATACTACTCCTATGTACAAGAATATAACTACTATAATACTACTCCTATGTCCAAGAATATAACTACTATAATACTACCTCCTATGTACAAGAATATATCTACTATAATACTACTCCTATGTACAAGAATATAACTACTATAATACTACTCCTATGTCCAAGAATATAACTACTATAATACTACTCCTATGTCCAAGAATATAACTACTATAATACTACCTCCTATGTACAAGAATATATCTACTATAATACTACTCCTATGTACAAGAATATAACTACTATAATACTACTCCTATGTCCAAGAATATAACTACTATAATACTACTCCTATGTACAAGAATATAACTACTATAATACTACCTCCTATGTCCAAGAATATAACTACTATAATACTACTCCTATGTACAAGAATATAACTACTATAATACTGCTCCTATGTCCAAGAATATAACTACTATAATACTACCTCCTATGTACAAGAATATAACTACTATAATACTACTCCTATGTACAAGAATATAACTACTATAATACTACTCCTATGTCCAAGAATATAACTACTATAATACTGCTCCTATGTCCAAGAATATAACTACTATAATACTACCTCCTATGTACAAGAATATAACTACTATAATACTGCTCCTATATACAAGAATATAACTACTATAATACTGCTCCTATGTACAAGAATATAACTACTGTAATACTGCTCCTATATACAAGAATATAACTACTATAATACTGCTCCTATATACAAGAATATAACTACTATAATACTGCTCCTATGTACAAGAATATAACTACTATAATACTACTCCTATGTACAAGAATATAACTACTTAATACTACTCCTATATACAAGAATATAACTACTATAATACTGCTCCTATGTACAAGAATATAACTACTATAATACTACTCCTATGAACAAGAATATAACTACTATAATACTACTCCTATGTACAAGAATATAACTACTATAATACTACTCCTATGTACAAGAATATATCTACTATAATACTACCTCCTATGTACAAGAATATAACTACTATAATACTGCTCCTATATACAAGAATATAACTACTATAATACTACTCCTATATACAAGAATATAACTACTATAATACTGCTCCTATGTACAAGAATATAACTACTATAATACTGCTCCTATGTACAAGAATATAACTACTGTAATACTGCTCCTATATACAAGAATATAACTACTATAATACTACTCCTATATACAAGAATATAACTACTATAATACTGCTCCTATGTACAAGAATATAACTACTATAATACTACTCCTATGTACAAGAATATAACTACTATAAATACTACTCCTATATACAAGAATATAACTACTATAATACTGCTCCTATGTACAAGAATATAACTACTATAATACTACTCCTATGTACAAGAATATAACTACTATAATACTACTCCTATGTACAAGAATATAACTACTATAATACTACCTCCTATGTATAAGAATATAACTACTATAATACTACTCCTATGAACAAGAATATAACTACTATAATACTGCTCCTATGTACAAGAATATAACTACTGTAATAGTACTCCTATGTACAAGAATATAACTACTATAATACTACTCCTATGTACAAGAATATAACTACTATAATACTACCTCCTATGTATAAGAATATAACTACTATAATACTACTCCTATGTACAAGAATATAACTACTATAATACTACTCCTATGTACAAGAATATAATTACTATAATACTACTCCTATGTACAAGAATATAACTACTATAATACTACTCCTATGTACAAGAATATAACTACTATAATACTACTCCTATGTACAAGAATATAACTACTATAATACTACCTCCTATGTATAAGAATATAACTACTATAATACTACTCCTATGTACAAGAATATAATTACTATAATACTACTCCTATGTACAAGAATATAACTACTATAATACTACTCCTATGTACAAGAATATAACTACTATAATACTACTCCTATGTACAAGAATATAACTACTATAATACTACTCCTATGTACAAGAATATAACTACTATGATACTACTCCTATATACAAGAATATAACTACTATAATACTGCTCCTATGTACAAGAATATAACTACTGTAATACTGCTCCTATATACAAGAATATAACTACTATAATACTGCTCCTATATACAAGAATATAACTACTATAATACTGCTCCTATGTACAAGAATATAACTACTATAATACTACTCCTATGTACAAGAATATAACTACTATAATACTACTCCTATATACAAGAATATAACTACTATAATACTACCCCTATGTACAAGAATATAACTACTATAATACTACTCCTATGAACAAGAATATAACTACTATAATACTACTCCTATGTACAAGAATATAACTACTATAATACTACTCCTATGTACAAGAATATAACTACTATAATACTACCTCCTATGTACAAGAATATAACTACTATAATACTGCTCCTATGTACAAGAATATAACTACTATAATACTACTCCTATGTACAAGAATATAACTACTATAATACTACTCCTATGTACAAGAATATAACTACTATAATACTACTCCTATGTACAAGAATATAACTACTATAATACTACCTCCTATGTACAAGAATATAACTACTATAATACTGCTCCTATATACAAGAATATAACTACTATAATACTGCTCCTATGTACAAGAATATAACTACTGTAATACTGCTCCTATATACAAGAATATAACTACTATAATACTACCTCCTATGTATAAGAATATAACTACTATAATACTACTCCTATGTACAAGAATATAATTACTATAATACTTCTCCTATGTACAAGAATATAACTACTATAATACTACTCCTATGTACAAGAATATAACTACTATAATACTACTCCTATGTACAAGAATATAACTACTATAATACTACCTCCTATGTATAAGAATATAACTACTATAATACTACTCCTATGTACAAGAATATAATTACTATAATACTACTCCTATATACAAGAATATAACTACTATAATACTACTCCTATGTACAAGAATATAACTACTATAATACTACTCCTATGTACAAGAATATAACTACTATAATACTACTCCTATGTACAAGAATATAACTACTATAATACTACTCCTATGTACAAGAATATAACTACTATGATACTACTCCTATATACAAGAATATAACTACTATAATACTGCTCCTATATACAAGAATATAACTACTATAATACTACCTCCTATGTACAAGAACATAACTACTATAATACTACTCCTATGTACAAGAATATAACTACTATAATACTACTCCAATGTACAAGAATATGACTACTATAATACTACTCCTATGTACAAGAATATAACTACTATAATACTACTCCTATGTACAAGAATATAACTACTATAATACTGCTCCTATATACAAAAATATAACTACTATAATACTACCTCCTATGTACAAGAATATAACTACTATAATACTGCCCCCTATGTACAAGAATATAACTACTATGATACTACTCCTATATACAAGAATATAACTACTATAATACTACTCCTATGTACAAGAATATAACTACTATAATACTACTCCTATGTACAAGAATATAACTACTATAATACTACCTCCTATGTACAAGAATATAACTACTATAATACTACCTCCTATGTACAAGAATATAACTACTATAATACTGCTCCTATATACAAGAATATAACTACTCTAATACTGCTCCTATATACAAGAATATAACTACTATAATACTACTCCTATGTACAAGAATATAACTACTATAATACTACTCCTATGTACAAGAATATAACTACTATAATACTACCTCCTATGTACAAGAATATAACTACTATAATACTACCTCCTATGTACAAGAATATAACTACTATAATACTACCTCCTATGTACAAGAATATAACTACTATAATACTACTCCTATATACAAGAATATAACTACTATAATACTGCCCCCTATGTACAAGAATATAACTACTATGATACTACTCCTATATACAAGAATATAACTACTATAATACTACTCCTATATACAAGAATATAACTACTATAATACTACCTCCTATGTACAAGAATATAACTACTATAATACTGCCCCCTATGTACAAGAATATAACTACTATAATACTACTCATATGTACAAGAATATAACTACTATAATACTACCTCCTATGTACAAGAATATAACTACTATAATACTACCTCCTATGTACAAGAATATAACTACTATAATACTGCTCCTATATACAAGAATATAACTACTCTAATACTGCTCCTATATACAAGAATATAACTACTATAATACTATCCCCTATGTACAAGAATATAACTACTATAATACTACTCCTATGAACAAGAATATAACTACTATAATACTACTCCTATGTACAAGAATATAACTACTATAATACTACTCCTATGTACAAGAATATAACTACTATAATACTGCTCCTATGTACAAGAATATAACTACTATAATACTACTCCTATGTCCAAGAATATAACTACTATAATACTACCTCCTATGTACAAGAATATAACTACTATAATACTACCTCCTATGTACAAGAATATAACTACTATAATACTACCTCCTATGTACAAGAATATAACTACTATAATACTACTCCTATGTCCAAGAATATAACTACTATAATACTACTCCTATGTACAAGAATATAATTACTATAATACTACTCCTATGTACAAGAATATAACTACTATAATACTACTCCTATGTACAAGAATATAACTACTATAATACTACCTCCTATGTACAAGAATATAACTACTATAATACTGCTCCTATGTACAAGAATATAATTACTATAATACTACTCCTACGTACAAGAATATAACTACTATAATACTACCTCCTATGTACAAGAATATAACTACTATAATACTACCTCCTATGTACAAGAATATAACTACTATAATACTACCTCCTATGTACAAGAATATAACTACTATAATACTACTCCTATATACAAGAATATAACTACTATAATACTGCCCCCTATGTACAAGAATATAACTACTATGATACTACTCCTATATACAAGAATATAACTACTATAATACTACTCCTATATACAAGAACATAACTACTATAATACTACCTCCTATGTACAAGAATATAACTACTATAATACTGCCCCCTATGTACAAGAATATAACTACTATAATACTACCTCCTATGTACAAGAATATAACTACTATAATACTACTCCTATGTACAAGAATATAACTACTATAATACTACTCCTATGTACAAGAATATAACTACTATAATACTACCTCCTATGTACAAGAATATAACTACTATAATACTGCTCCTATGTACAAGAATATAATTACTATAATACTACTCCTACGTACAAGAATATAACTACTATAATACTACCTCCTATGTACAAGAATATAACTACTATAATACTACCTCCTATGTACAAGAATATAACTACTATAATACTACCTCCTATGTACAAGAATATAACTACTATAATACTACTCCTATATACAAGAATATAACTACTATAATACTGCCCCCTATGTACAAGAATATAACTACTATGATACTACTCCTATATACAAGAATATAACTACTATAATACTACTCCTATATACAAGAACATAACTACTATAATACTACCTCCTATGTACAAGAATATAACTACTATAATACTGCCCCCTATGTACAAGAATATAACTACTATAATACTACCTCCTATGTACAAGAATATAACTACTATAATACTGCCTCCTATGTACAAGAATATAAGTACTATAATACTGCTTCTATGTACAAGAATATAACTACTATAATACTACTCCTATGTACAAGAATATAACTACTATAATACTACTCCTATATACAAGAATATAACTACTATAATACTACTCCTATATACAAGAATATAACTACTATAATACTGCTCCTATGTACAAGAATATAACTACTATAATACTACTCCTATGTACAAGAATAGAACTACTATAATACTGATCTATATACAAGAATATAACTACTATAATACTGCTCCTATGTACAAGAATATAACTACTATAATACTGCTCCTATATACAAGAATATAACTACTATAATACTGCTCCTATGTACAAGAATATAACTACTATAATACTACTCCTATGTACAAGAATATAACTACTATAATACTACTCCTATATACAAGAATATAACTACTATAATACTGCTCCTATGTAGAAGAATATAACTACTATAAAACTACTCCTATGAACAAGAATATAACTACTATAATACTACTCCTATGTACAAGAATATAACTACTATAATACTACTCCTATGTACAAGAATATAACTACTATAATACTACCTCCTATGTACAAGAATATAACTACTATAATACTGCTCCTATATACAAGAATATAACTACTATAATACTGCTCCTATGTACAAGAATATAACTACTGTAATACTGCTCCTATATACAAGAATATAACTACTATAATACTACTCCTATATACAAGAATATAACTACTATAATACTGCTCCTATGTACAAGAATATAACTACTATAATACTACTCCTATGTACAAGAATATAACTACTATAATACTACTCCTATATACAAGAATATAACTACTATAATACTGCTCCTATGTACAAGAATATAACTACTATAATACTACTCCTATGTACAAGAATATAACTACTATAATACTACTCCTATGTACAAGAATATAACTACTATAATACTACCTCCTATGTATAAGAATATAACTACTATAATACTACTCCTATGAACAAGAATATAACTACTATAATACTGCTCCTATGTACAAGAATATAACTACTGTAATACTACTCCTATGTACAAGAATATAACTACTATAATACTACTCCTATGTACAAGAATATAACTACTATAATACTACTCCTATGTACAAGAATATAACTACTATAATACTACCTCCTATGTATAAGAATATAACTACTATAATACTACTCCTATGTACAAGAATATAACTACTATAATACTACTCCTATGTACAAGAATATAACTACTATAATACTGCTCCTATGTACAAGAATATAACTACTATAATACTACTCCTATATACAAGAATATAACTACTATAATACTGCTCCTATGTACAAGAATACAACTACTATAATACTACTCCTATGTACAAGAAAATAACTACTATAATACTACTCCTATGTACAAGAATATAACTACTATAATACTACTCCTATGTACAAGAATATAACTATTATAATACTACCTCCTATGTATAAGAATATAACTACTATAATACTACTCCTATGTACAAGAATATAACTACTATAATACTACCTCCTAGCTGTGAGGACGTGTTTTTGTAGCTCTCCTGAGGCTCCTGATGTCTGGAGATAGCCCAGGGCGGGGCCGCCCTGGGTGGGGAAGTTCCCCTGCCAAGGCCCAGGCTCCAAGGCCTTCTCTGGGAAGCAATTCCCAGACAACTAAAAAAATGGATGGAAATCCTAAAGTCCCCAGTAATGGGAATCGTGTCCAGTGTGTCAGCAGTCCTAGTGCAGCAAGCCAAGATGGGAAGAAAGTTGTAAAGGAAGAAGTAACGGAAGCAAGCAGTAGTACGGTGCAACAACCAAGCAAAATGGTTGAATGTAAGGAGCAAACTTTGCAGCCTGTGCAGACTCCATTGCAGGTTGCAGGTGTCCAGTCCACCCCACCCTCCTGCAGACAGAGGAGAACATCCCTGGAGAAGCAGACCATGCAGGAGAACATGCAGCAGTCTGTATTGGTACGGTCTGAGCGGACAAGATCTGGAAGCGGTAACTACAAAAATGTAGTGAAGGCAGTGGAGGAGATCAAAGGGAGACCAGCGGGGAAGCTTCAAGGTACCAGCAGTACAGTCACTGGAAATAAACTGGGACATAGTCCCCAGTCTGGACATTGTGGGCCCATGGCAGTGACAACAGCCGTAGCATGTCAGAAATCACAGGCTACACCAACCAGAAGCCATACTGGGGGTAACCAACCTGCAAAGCTCTCCAACAATGCACAGACTGTCACAGCTACTGAGCGAGCACCAGAACTGCGCCTGGCAGATGAGATACCAGCACTGGTCAAGCGACTGGAGACATTGAAGGCCAGTAAAATATATCTGCAGAGACAGATTGAATGTGCGTATAATCTAAAAAAGTCTGCATGCCCTGAGAAACTGGTGTTACTGGACAGGAAGCTGAGCGCACTGGCGAAAGAGCTCGCCGAGAACGTACGGGAGACCGAGACTGTACTGGAGCAAATGGGACCGGTGGGAGAATCATACAGAAACCAGCAGCGGTTCCAGGAATACCAGAAGTCACCATCACCTTGTGCCAAAGCTGGGTCTGAACCCTCTCAAGGTGGCAGCCAGCAGTCCCATGTAAAACCAGTTCTGCAGCCAGCAAGTTTCCCTTTTAAGGAAGGGAATTTGTACGGGAAAGCGACCAGTGTTCAGCAACAGCAAAAACCTGCAGCAGTTCTCAGCAAGGCACCACAAGTCCCAGCAACCAGCACTTTGCAACCAGGTCATGGACCCCTGCCTAATGGTAATGAAGTAGCAGCTGTGCAGACACCACAAGTCCCAGGAGACAAGTCATTGCAGCAGGACTATGGACTCTTACCTGAAGGTACTGGGGGAGTAACATATTTGGGGTTACAGGTTGTGGACTCTGTTGTGCAGGACTCTGCTGCCGCTGACTGTAGTGGTAATATGGACTCTGCTATGCAGGACTCTGCTGCCGCTGACTATAATACTAATATGGACTCTGCTGTGCAGGACTCTGCTGCCGCTGATTGTCTGACTAATGTGCCTGATATTATGGATATTCCTGTATGTGATAACGGCCCAGCAGGGGAAGGTGTTTCTGGGGGGGATCCTTCACGATCTATGGCGTCAGACCCCTCTGCAGTCCAGTCTCTGGAGTCTGGTGATATTGCAGACATAGAGGTTGATGGTGGGGCGGACACAGGACAGTCCAGTGTGCAGGACTTTCCCCCTCTAGATACTCGCACAGTAGCAGAACCACATGGTACAGGTGCTCAGCAGCCCACACAGCGCCCACAAACACGCCAAGATGGCGGATCCGGCCGTACCTCCTCAGGGAATGCCTGGAGCCGCGGTGCTCCATCTTTTGCATCAAACTCCAATTATACAGGCCAGGCTTTCAGGAGGAGGAATGTAGTCAGGTTTAGGCACGGAGGTGCCAAGGAGGATCTGCCGGATAGGAGGTTTGTGGTCCGAGAGCTCCTATGTACCCAGATGGGCTTTGTGCCGACTGATATCCTGGCCGTCATAAACCTTCCTGACCGCCAGGGGTATGATGTTAGTTTTAAGCTGATGTCTGATCTGGACCGGTTCTGGGCCAATCTCACCAGGTTGAGAGATACGGAAGGTTGGGATAAGTTCAGTTTCATCCCCATCTCTAGGCCAGATACAGCCTCTGTCACAATTGTATTTTGGAATGAAGCCGTTCCCCCTCAGGATATTGTCATCTGGCTCAGGAGGCATTGTGACCTCATGTCCGATCTTAGTAAGAACAGGGATGAAGACGGGGTCTGGACCGGTGGGTGGAGGGTCCTGGTGAAGTTGCGTCAGCAGAACAACATAACCCAACATCTGCCCAATTCGTTCTTTATAGGCCGAGAAAAAGGGATCTGCTTCTATGCGGGTCAGCCTCGCCGGTGCTTCAAGTGTGGGAAGGCCGGCCATGTGGCCAGTGTATGCTCCATGGTAAAGTGTAGCCTATGTAATGAAATGGGCCACGTGAGTGCCACATGCCAAAACATTAGGTGTAACCTGTGCGGTAGGATCGGTCACCCCCACAGAGATTGTCCTGATGCCTGGCATAACATCTGTAAGGATAGCCCTGATGAGGACTTGCTGGCAGCGGCTGATGACATACAGGAGGAGGAGGAGGCGCTATTGTCAGGGTCAGTAGTCACGGAGGCGGAGCCTCAACCACATACAGGTGATACCACCCAAGACCAGGCCGAGTCAGGTCCCATTGAGACGACCATGGAGGTTGTCGAGCAGGTTGTACAACCCTCAGTGGTCGTCTCTTCTCCTGTCCGATCATCCAACAATAATAAAAGGAGGAAGAAGGATAAAGCCAGCCGTAAGCCTGAGGGTGAGTGGACCACGGTAGAAAAGCCCACAAAGATGAGAGTAAGTAGTGCAGGCGAGGTCACTGCAACGGGGAATAGATTTAGTGTCCTATCAGAGTCAGACGGAGAAGCAGAACTAGACAGAGAACTCTCACGGATGATGGCGGAGTATGAGGATGAACCAGAGGGCGATCCTCCCAATAAGAGGAGACCCCACCGAGATGAGGGGCAGTCCGAATCAGACATGGAAACAGCTGGTCACCAGGACACCTCTGACTCTGACCTATGACAATGGGGCCCATCTCTCTGTTTCTCATATTCCTAGTTGTTCTGATGGCAGGTTTCTATCTTAAAGTTATCTCTAGTAATGTGAATAGCATCCGAGCAAGGAGGACAAGACACGCAGTGTATGAACATCTGAGATATCTTGATGCCGATGTCTATTTCTTACAAGAAACCCGTTTAAATACTTTAGGACTAATACGAGAAGCAGAGAGAGAATGGAAATCTGGCCCGTCCTTCTGGTCTCTGGCTGTGGAACCTTATGCCGGGGTTTCTATACTGTTTAACACCCCTGATGTCACCATACACAGATTCACTGAGGTTCTGATGGGGAGGTGCCTGGTTTTAGAAGTTACCATCCGAGGCAGAAGGCTCCGACTCATTAATATCTATGGTCCACCGCAGTCGGTGATGGAAAGGGCACGTCTGTTTGATGAAGTCAAGCAGTACTTGTTTACATCTGTTCCGGTAGTCATGGCAGGGGACTTCAATGCCACCATGTCATCCAGTGACAGACCTACTGGTCGGCCTCTCACCAGGGACTGCAAGGTCTTAAGCAGAATTATTTCACAGGCTGGTCTGTCTGATGTGTTTACTGAGGGTGGTAGGAAACCAAAATTCACTTACTCCTGCGCTGGTAGATGCAGTCGGATAGACTTAGCTCTGGTCAGTCCCGCTGAGCATGTTAGTGAGAAAAGTGAAAAGACAGTCCCTTATTCTGACCATCTGGCTTTGTATTTTTGCTTGGGCTCCACAAAACGCCCTGATATTGGGAGAGGCCTATGGAAGCTCAATTCCAGCCTCTTGGACGATGACTGTGTCCGGAGTTGTGTCCACTCTCTATTTCAGAACCAGCTTGAGAGAGTGGTGTTTTATGACAACATGGCAGACTGGTGGGAGGATGTCAAGGAGGAGATCAGATCCCTCTTAAGGAGACTGTCAGTTAAGAAGGGGAAGAGTAAATATAGCCAGTATCTCAGGCTGCGGAAAGAATTAGAGTCACTCTATTCGGCGGGCGGGGATAACCAACAGAAGATTGACCGGCTGAAATCTGAGATCAGTCAGTATCAGTACCGCAGGTATGCATCCCTGGTTCTTGAACGGGATTATGGGTCCTTAGGGGCTCCGGATCCTTTTGAGAATTGCAGGGAGCGGGTGGCAAATAAATCGGTCACAGGTCTCACTGACTCCCAGGGTGTTTTACAGGAGTCTCGGGAGGGTATCCTGGGGGTGGTGAGAACTTACTATGCTGACTTGTTTCAGAAGAAGGTTTTGGATAGAGAGAAGGTGGCTCAATTCTTGGAGGCAACTCCAGGTCCTGATACTAATGATTTGGACTTTTCTCCTTTGACAGCAGAGTTAACAGTGGAGGAGGTGAAAAAGGCCATAGATAAGTTACATCTGAAGAAGGCACCAGGTCCAGATGGGATTACAGCTGAGTTCTATAAGAAATTCCGAGACCTCTTGGCACCAATTCTCGTGGATGTATACAAAACTAGTCTAGAAAACCACCTGATGCCTCCATCCATGAGAGTGTCCTCCCTGATCCTGCTGTCTAAAGGTAAAGAGCCTAGTGACATCAAGAACTGGAGGCCGATTGCCCTCTTGAATGTCGATAGGAAGATTCTTGCAAAAATTCTGTTCTCTAGATTAGTTTGTTTGTCCCCGGCACTGTTGGCAGGCTCACAGTTTGGCACAGTTAAAGGGCGGAACATCTCTGGAGCAGTTATCTCGATAAGGGAGATGTTTGAGAGATGTAAAGCTCTGAGGTGTGGGAGATATGTTGTGAGTCTTGACCAGGCTAAGGCCTTTGACAGAGTAGACCATGAGTATCTATGGGCGACTTTGACAAAGTACGGTATTCCGGGACAATTTGTGGATTGGCTGAGAACTTTGTACCGTGAGGCGGAGAGCTTTCCTCTGATTAATGGTTGGCAGGGTGATGCTTTCAGGGTTGAGGCAGGGGTGAGACAAGGTTGCCCACTGAGTCCATTACTGTATGTGTTTGCCATAGACCCGTTTCTTAGGTCACTGCAGGAGTGTGATTTTTAGGGGGCGCCGGTCCCCCACTGCTTGCCCCTGAGAGTTGTTGCCTACGCGGATGATGTGACTGTGGTGATATCTGAGCCTTGTGAGGTGGAGATGTTGTCTGCAGCCATCAGAAGTTACTCAGAGGCCTCCGGGTCTCTTGTCAACCTTGAGAAGAGTCAAGCTCTCTGGACGGGTCATACTGGTCCTACATTTGATCTGCCACAGTTTGCCCAGGCCTCCTCCTATATTAAGATCCTTGGGGTGAAATTCGGGAGGGATGATAATTGCAGACTAAATTGGGAAGAAAAGTTGGAATCCGGAAATGCAAAGGTTCAGCGATGGAAGAACTGGAGGCTGACCTATAGAGAAAGGGTTAAAATGTTGAAGACTTACCTGGTCCCTGTCTTCTTGTACGTCTCTGTTGTCTTTCCTTTGCCAGAATCTTTCTCCGCTAGGCTCTTTAGCCTGTTCTTCCAACTTTTGTGGGGGAACAGGTTGAACCCAGTAAAAAGAGGGATAACCTACCTACAGAGGAGAGAGGGTGGGCTGGATATGTTAAATCCAAGGGTGTTTTTTGACTCCATGTTTGTAAAAGTAAATTTTGGTTGCCTGGACTCAGATAACAGCTCCCTGTGGGTAAATAGTATCAGGAATTGGATATTGCCTTTTGCAGAATCCTGGGTGCGAGGCGGCAGCCTTAAGAGGGGTCGATCGACTCGTGACTACCTCCCCCAGTATCTGGACTATGGCATAAGGTGCCTGAAAAAATGGGGTATTGAAAAGACCTATCTGGTGAGTAAGACCAGGAGAGATCTATACACCAGGGTATGTAAGACCTTCTATTGTCTCCAGCCGGCATTGAGGGACTGCACATCTATAACCCTGCAGGATAGTCTGAGGCTCCTCACTGGTCTGAGGCTCCCTGCAAAGTTCTTTGACATTGCCTGGCTATCTCTGCATGGGAAACTTTTTGTAAGAGGCAACCTAAAACATCTCAGTGTGACAGATCGGGCATGTCCATTAGGTTGTCAGCAGGAGGAGACCATGGCACATTTTATATCAGAGTGCGGGGGAGGGCGAAAGATCTGGCAGGAAATATCCCGGAGGCTGAAAATTCCCCAATTACAGTCTCTCAAATACCCCGAAATCATATATGGCATCCCAACTAATATAGGTGACATTAACCGGGAGACCCTGTATATTATTATTACTGTCATCAAATATTATCACTGGCATACGAGGACCCAGGTGTCCCTACACAGAGAGCCCTTCCGTCATATGACCGCTGTCACATATATCATGTCTGAACTGAGGTGGATAAAGTCTCTGGAGGTCAGAAAAAAGTCTGATAATGTAAAATTGTGGAGAAATGTATATATCGATTGCTGAATACTCTGATAACACTGCAAATAAGTCTGTTCATTTATTTATGGATTTTTTTATTTTTTTTTTTCCCCCTCTTTATCCTGCCAGCAATGGACTCTTAAGTTAAAGTGATTCTCATTTTTGTTATCTGACAGACATGTCTGATTTATGTTATATTATTATTATTATTATTAGTTATTAATTCTGCTGGAATGTAATGTATTTTTGTTTTGTTTTTACTAATAAAAATTACCTCCTATGTACAAGAATATAACTACTATAATACTACTCCTATATACAAGAATATAACTACTATAATACTGCCCCCTATGTACAAGAATATAACTACTATGATACTACTCCTATATACAAGAACATAACTACTATAATACTACCTCCTATGTACAAGAATATAACTACTATAATACTGCCCCCTATGTACAAGAATATAACTACTATAATACTACCTCCTATGTACAAGAATATAACTACTATAATACTGCCCCCTATGTACAAGAATATAAGTACTATAATACTACCTCCTATGTACAAGAATATAACTACTATAATACTACTCCTATATACAAGAATATAACTACTATAATACTGCTCCTATGTACAAGAATATAACTACTATAATACTACTCCTATGTACAAGAATAGAACTACTATAATACTGATCTATATACAAGAATATAACTACTATAATACTGCTCCTATGTACAAGAATATAACTACTATAATACTGCTCCTATATACAAGAATATAACTACTATAATACTGCTCCTATGTACAAGAATATAACTACTATAATACTACCTCCTATGTACAAGAATATAACTACTATAATACAACCCCTATGTACAAGAATATAACTACTATAATACTACTCCTATGTACAAGAATATAACTACTATAATACTACCTCCTATGTACAAGAATATAACTACTATAATACTGCTCCTATATACAAGAATATAACTACTATAATACTGCTCCTATGTACAAGAATATAACTACTATAATACTGCTCCTATATACAAGAATATAACTACTATAATACTACTCCTATATACAAGAATATAACTACTATAATACTGCTCCTATGTAGAAGAATATAACTACTATAAAACTACTCCTATGAACAAGAATATAACTACTATAATACTACTCCTATGTACAAGAATATAACTACTATAATACTACTCCTATGTACAAGAATATAACTACTATAATACTACCTCCTATGTACAAGAATATAACTACTATAATACTACTCCTATATACAAGAATATAACTACTATAATACTGCTCCTATGTACAAGAATATAACTACTATAATACTGCTCCTATATACAAGAATATAACTACTATAATACTGCTCCTATGTACAAGAATATAACTACTGTAATACTGCTCCTATATACAAGAATATAACTACTATAATACTACTCCTATATACAAGAATATAACTACTATAATACTGCTCCTATGTACAAGAATATAACTACTATAATACTACTCCTATGTACAAGAATATAACTACTATAATACTACTCCTATATACAAGAATATAACTACTATAATACTGCTCCTATGTACAAGAATATAACTACTATAATACTACTCCTATGTACAAGAATATAACTACTATAATACTACTCCTATGTACAAGAATATAACTACTATAATACTACCTCCTATGTATAAGAATATAACTACTATAATACTACTCCTATGAACAAGAATATAACTACTATAATACTGCTCCTATGTACAAGAATATAACTACTGTAATACTACTCCTATGTACAAGAATATAACTACTATAATACTACTCCTATGTACAAGAATATAACTACTATAATACTACTCCTATGTACAAGAATATAACTACTATAATACTACCTCCTATGTATAAGAATATAACTACTATAATACTACTCCTATGTACAAGAATATAATTACTATAATACTACTCCTATATACAAGAATATAACTACTATAATACTACTCCTATGTACAAGATTATAACTACTATAATACTACTCCTATGTACAAGAATATAACTACTATAATACTACTCCTATGTACAAGAATATAACTACTATAATACTACTCCTATATACAAGAATATAACTACTATAATACTGCTCCTATGTACAAGAATATAACTACTATAATACTGCTCCTATGTACAAGAATATAACTACTATAATACTACTCCTATGTACAAGAATATAACTACTATAATACTGCTCCTATGTACAAGAATATAACTACTATAATACTGCTCCTATGTACAAGAATATAACTACTATAATACTACTCCTATGTACAAGAATATAACTGCTATAATACTGCTCCTATGTACAAGAATATAACTACTATGATACTACTCCTATGAACAAGAATATAACTACTATAATACTGCTCCTATGTACAAGAATATAACTACTATAATACTACTCCTATGTACAAGAATATAACTACTATAATACTACTCCTATATACAAGAATATAACTACTATAATACTGCTCCTATGTACAAGAATATAACTACTATAATACTACTCCTATGTACAAGAATATAACTACTATAATACTACTCCTATGTACAAGAATATAACTACTATAATACTACCTCCTATGTATAAGAATATAACTACTATAATACTACTCCTATGAACAAGAATATAACTACTATAATACTGCTCCTATGTACAAGAATATAACTACTGTAATACTACTCCTATGTACAAGAATATAACTACTATAATACTACTCCTATGTACAAGAATATAACTACTATAATACTACTCCTATGTACAAGAATATAACTACTATAATACTACCTCCTATGTATAAGAATATAACTACTATAATACTACTCCTATGTACAAGAATATAATTACTATAATACTACTCCTATATACAAGAATATAACTACTATAATACTACTCCTATGTACAAGATTATAACTACTATAATACTACTCCTATGTACAAGAATATAACTACTATAATACTACTCCTATGTACAAGAATATAACTACTATAATACTACTCCTATATACAAGAATATAACTACTATAATACTGCTCCTATGTACAAGAATATAACTACTATAATACTGCTCCTATGTACAAGAATATAACTACTATAATACTACTCCTATGTACAAGAATATAACTACTATAATACTGCTCCTATGTACAAGAATATAACTACTATAATACTGCTCCTATGTACAAGAATATAACTACTATAATACTACTCCTATGTACAAGAATATAACTGCTATAATACTGCTCCTATGTACAAGAATATAACTACTATGATACTACTCCTATGAACAAGAATATAACTACTATAATACTGCTCCTATGTACAAGAATATAACTACTATAATACTACTCCTATATACAAGAATATAACTACTATAATACTGCTCCTATGTACAAGAATACAACTACTATAATACTACTCCTATGTACAAGAAAATAACTACTATAATACTACTCCTATGTACAAGAATATAACTACTATAATACTACTCCTATGTACAAGAATATAACTATTATAATACTACCTCCTATGTATAAGAATATAACTACTATAATACTACTCCTATGTACAAGAATATAACTACTATAATACTACTCCTATGTACAAGAATATAACTACTATAATACTACTCCTATGTACAAGAATATAACTACTATAATACTACCTCCTATGTACAAGAATATAACTACTATAATACTACCTCCTAGCTGTGAGGACGTGTTTTTGTAGCTCTCCTGAGGCTCCTGATGTCTGGAGATAGCCCAGGGCGGGGCCGCCCTGGGTGGGGAAGTTCCCCTGCCAAGGCCCAGGCTCCAAGGCCTTCTCTGGGAAGCAATTCCCAGACAACTAAAAAAATGGATGGAAATCCTAAAGTCCCCAGTAATGGGAATCGTGTCCAGTGTGTCAGCAGTCCTAGTGCAGCAAGCCAAGATGGGAAGAAAGTTGTAAAGGAAGAAGTAACGGAAGCAAGCAGTAGTACGGTGCAACAACCAAGCAAAATGGTTGAATGTAAGGAGCAAACTTTGCAGCCTGTGCAGACTCCATTGCAGGTTGCAGGTGTCCAGTCCACCCCACCCTCCTGCAGACAGAGGAGAACATCCCTGGAGAAGCAGACCATGCAGGAGAACATGCAGCAGTCTGTATTGGTACGGTCTGAGCGGACAAGATCTGGAAGCGGTAACTACAAAAATGTAGTGAAGGCAGTGGAGGAGATCAAAGGGAGACCAGCGGGGAAGCTTCAAGGTACCAGCAGTACAGTCACTGGAAATAAACTGGGACATAGTCCCCAGTCTGGACATTGTGGGCCCATGGCAGTGACAACAGCCGTAGCATGTCAGAAATCACAGGCTACACCAACCAGAAGCCATACTGGGGGTAACCAACCTGCAAAGCTTTCCAACAATGCACAGACTGTCACAGCTACTGAGCGAGCACCAGAACTGCGCCTGGCAGATGAGATACCAGCACTGGTCAAGCGACTGGAGACATTGAAGGCCAGTAAAATATATCTGCAGAGACAGATTGAATGTGTGTATAATCTAAAAAAGTCTGCATGCCCTGAGAAACTGGTGTTACTGGACAGGAAGCTGAGCGCACTGGCGAAAGAGCTCGCCGAGAACGTACGGGAGACCGAGACTGTACTGGAGCAAATGGGACCGGTGGGAGAATCATACAGAAACCAGCAGCGGTTCCAGGAATACCAGAAGTCACCATCACCTTGTGCCAAAGCTGGGTCTGAACCCTCTCAAGGTGGCAGCCAGCAGTCCCATGTAAAACCAGTTCTGCAGCCAGCAAGTTTCCCTTTTAAGGAAGGGAATTTGTACGGGAAAGCGACCAGTGTTCAGCAACAGCAAAAACCTGCAGCAGTTCTCAGCAAGGCACCACAAGTCCCAGCAACCAGCACTTTGCAACCAGGTCATGGACCCCTGCCTAATGGTAATGAAGTAGCAGCTGTGCAGACACCACAAGTCCCAGGAGACAAGTCATTGCAGCAGGACTATGGACTCTTACCTGAAGGTACTGGGGGAGTAACATATTTGGGGTTACAGGTTGTGGACTCTGTTGTGCAGGACTCTGCTGCCGCTGACTGTAGTGGTAATATGGACTCTGCTATGCAGGACTCTGCTGCCGCTGACTATAATACTAATATGGACTCTGCTGTGCAGGACTCTGCTGCCGCTGATTGTCTGACTAATGTGCCTGATATTATGGATATTCCTGTATGTGATAACGGCCCAGCAGGGGAAGGTGTTTCTGGGGGGGATCCTTCACGATCTATGGCGTCAGACCCCTCTGCAGTCCAGTCTCTGGAGTCTGGTGATATTGCAGACATAGAGGTTGATGGTGGGGCGGACACAGGACAGTCCAGTGTGCAGGACTTTCCCCCTCTAGATACTCGCGCAGTAGCAGAACCACATGGTACAGGTGCTCAGCAGCCCACACAGCGCCCACAAACATGCCAAGATGGCGGATCTGGCCGTACCTCCTCAGGGAATGCCTGGAGCCGCGGTGCTCCATCTTTTGCATCAAACTCCAATTATACAGGCCAGGCTTTCAGGAGGAGGAATGTAGTCAGGTTTAGGCACGGAGGTGCCAAGGAGGATCTGCCGGATAGGAGGTTTGTGGTCCGAGAGCTCCTATGTACCCAGATGGGCTTTGTGCCGACTGATATCCTGGCCGTCATAAACCTTCCTGACCGCCAGGGGTATGATGTTAGTTTTAAGCTGATGTCTGATCTGGACCGGTTCTGGGCCAATCTCACCAGGTTGAGAGATACGGAAGGTTGGGATAAGTTCAGTTTCATCCCCATCTCTAGGCCAGATACAGCCTCTGTCACAATTGTATTTTGGAATGAAGCCGTTCCCCCTCAGGATATTGTCATCTGGCTCAGGAGGCATTGTGACCTCATGTCCGATCTTAGTAAGAACAGGGATGAAGACGGGGTCTGGACCGGTGGGTGGAGGGTCCTGGTGAAGTTGCGTCAGCAGAACAACATAACCCAACATCTGCCCAATTCGTTCTTTATAGGCCGAGAAAAAGGGATCTGCTTCTATGCGGGTCAGCCTCGCCGGTGCTTCAAGTGTGGGAAGGCCGGCCATGTGGCCAGTGTATGCTCCATGGTAAAGTGTAGCCTATGTAATGAAATGGGCCACGTGAGTGCCACATGCCAAAACATTAGGTGTAACCTGTGCGGTAGGATCGGTCACCCCCACAGAGATTGTCCTGATGCCTGGCATAACATCTGTAAGGATAGCCCTGATGAGGACTTGCTGGCAGCGGCTGATGACATACAGGAGGAGGAGGAGGCGCTATTGTCAGGGTCAGTAGTCACGGAGGCGGAGCCTCAACCACATACAGGTGATACCACCCAAGACCAGGCCGAGTCAGGTCCCATTGAGACGACCATGGAGGTTGTCGAGCAGGTTGTACAACCCTCAGTGGTCGTCTCTTCTCCTGCCCGATCATCCAACAATAATAAAAGGAGGAAGAAGGATAAAGCCAGCCGTAAGCCTGAGGGTGAGTGGACCACAGTAGAAAAGCCTACAAAGATGAGAGTAAGTAGTGCAGGCGAGGTCACTGCAACGGGGAATAGATTTAGTGTCCTATCAGAGTCAGACGGAGAAGCAGAACTAGACAGAGAACTCTCACGAATGATGGCGGAGTATGAGGAGGAGCCAGAGGGCGATCCTCCCAATAAGAGGAGACCCCACCGAGATGAGGGGCAGTCCGAATCAGACATGGAAACAGCTGGTCACCAGGACACCTCTGACTCTGACCTATGACAATGGGGCCCATCTCTCTGTTTCTCATATTTCTAGTTGTTCTGATGGCAGGTTTCTATCTTAAAGTTATCTCTAGTAATGTGAATAGCATCCGAGCAAGGAGGACAAGACACGCAGTGTATGAACATCTGAGATATCTTGATGCCGATGTCTATTTCTTACAAGAAACCCGTTTAAATACTTTAGGACTAATACGAGAAGCAGAGAGAGAATGGAAATCTGGCCCGTCCTTCTGGTCTCTGGCTGTGGAGCCTTATGCCGGGGTTTCTATACTGTTTAACACCCCTGATGTCACCATACACAGATTCACTGAGGTTCTGATGGGGAGGTGCCTGGTTTTAGAAGTTACCATCCGAGGCAGAAGGCTCCGACTCATTAATATCTATGGTCCACCGCAGTCGGTGATGGAAAGGGCACGTCTGTTTGATGAAGTCAAGCAGTACTTGTTTACATCTGTTCCGGTAGTCATGGCAGGGGACTTCAATGCCACCATGTCATCCAGTGACAGACCTACTGGTCGGCCTCTCACCAGGGACTGCAAGGTCTTAAGCAGAATTATTTCACAGGCTGGTCTGTCTGATGTGTTTACTGAGGGTGGTAGGAAACCAAAATTCACTTACTCCTGCGCTGGTAGATGCAGTCGGATAGACTTAGCTCTGGTCAGTCCCGCTGAGCATGTTAGTGAGAAAAGTGAAAAGACAGTCCCTTATTCTGACCATCTGGCTTTGTATTTTTGCTTGGGCTCCACAAAACGCCCTGATATTGGGAGAGGCCTATGGAAGCTCAATTCCAGCCTCTTGGACGATGACTGTGTCCGGAGTTGTGTCCACTCTCTATTTCAGAACCAGCTTGAGAGAGTGGTGTTTTATGACAACATGGCAGACTGGTGGGAGGATGTCAAGGAGGAGATCAGATCCCTCTTAAGGAGACTGTCAGTTAAGAAGGGGAAGAGTAAATATAGCCAGTATCTCAGGCTGCGGAAAGAATTAGAGTCACTCTATTCGGCGAGCGGGGATAACCAACAGAAGATTGACCGGCTGAAATCTGAGATCAGTCAGTATCAGTACCGCAGGTATGCATCCCTGGTTCTTGAACGGGATTATGGGTCCTTAGGGGCTCCGGATCCTTTTGAGAATTGCAGGGAGCGGGTGGCAAATAAATCGGTCACAGGTCTCACTGACTCCCAGGGTGTGTTACAGGAGTCTCGGGAGGGTATCCTGGGGGTGGTGAGAACTTACTATGCTGACTTGTTTCAGAAGAAGGTTTTGGATAGAGAGAAGGTGGCTCAATTCTTGGAGGCAACTCCAGGTCCTGATACTAATGATTTGGACTTTTCTCCTTTGACAGCAGAGTTAACAGTGGAGGAGGTGAAAGAGGCCATAGATAAGTTACATCTGAAGAAGGCACCAGGTCCAGATGGGATTACAGCTGAGTTCTATAAGAAATTCCGAGACCTCTTGGCACCAATTCTCGTGGATGTATACAAAACTAGTCTAGAAAACCACCTGATGCCTCCATCCATGAGAGTGTCCTCCCTGATCCTGCTGTCTAAAGGTAAAGAGCCTAGTGACATCAAGAACTGGAGGCCGATTGCCCTCTTGAATGTCGATAGGAAGATTCTTGCAAAAATTCTGTTCTCTAGATTAGTTTGTTTGTCCCCGGCACTGTTGGCAGGCTCACAGTTTGGCACAGTTAAAGGGCGGAACATCTCTGGAGCAGTTATCTCGATAAGGGAGATGTTTGAGAGATGTAAAGCTCTGAGGTGTGGGAGATATGTTGTGAGTCTTGACCAGGCTAAGGCCTTTGACAGAGTAGACCATGAGTATCTATGGGCGACTTTGACAAAGTACGGTATTCCGGGACAATTTGTGGATTGGCTGAGAACTTTGTACCGTGAGGCGGAGAGCTTTCCTCTGATTAATGGTTGGCAGGGTGATGCTTTCAGGGTTGAGGCAGGGGTGAGACAAGGTTGCCCACTGAGTCCATTACTGTATGTGTTTGCCATAGACCCGTTTCTTAGGTCACTGCAGGAGTGTGATTTTCAGGGGGCGCCGGTCCCCCACTGCTTGCCCCTGAGAGTTGTTGCCTACGCGGATGATGTGACTGTGGTGATATCTGAGCCTCGTGAGGTGGAGATGTTGTCTGCAGCCATCAGAAGTTACTCAGAGGCCTCCGGGTCTCTTGTCAACCTTGAGAAGAGTCAAGCTCTCTGGACGGGTCATACTGGTCCTACATTTGATCTGCCACAGTTTGCCCAGGCCTCCTCCTATATTAAGATCCTTGGGGTGAAATTCGGGAGGGATGATAATTGCAGACTAAATTGGGAAGAAAAGTTGGAATCCGGAAATGCAAAGGTTCAGCGATGGAAGAACTGGAGGCTGACCTATAGAGAAAGGGTTAAAATGTTGAAGACTTACCTGGTCCCTGTCTTCTTGTACGTCTCTGTTGTCTTTCCTTTGCCAGAATCTTTCTCCACTAGGCTCTTTAGCCTGTTCTTCCAACTTTTGTGGGGGAACAGGTTGAACCCAGTAAAAAGAGGGATAACCTACCTACAGAGGAGAGAGGGTGGGCTGGATATGTTAAATCCAAGGGTGTTTTTTGACTCCATGTTTGTAAAAGTAAATTTTGGTTGCCTGGACTCAGATAACAGCTCCCTGTGGGTAAATAGTATCAGGAATTGGATATTGCCTTTTGCAGAATCCTGGGTGCGAGGCGGCAGCCTTAAGAGGGGTCGATCGACTCGTGACTACCTCCCCCAGTATCTGGACTATGGCATAAGGTGCCTGAAAAAATGGGGTATTGAAAAGACCTATCTGGTGAGTAAGACCAGGAGAGATCTATACACCAGGGTATGTAAGACCTTCTATTGTCTCCAGCCGGCATTGAGGGACTGCACATCTATAACCCTGCAGGATAGTCTGAGGCTCCTCACTGGTCGGAGGCTCCCTGCAAAGTTCTTTGACATTGCCTGGCTATCTCTGCATGGGAAACTTTTTGTAAGAGGCAACCTAAAACATCTCAGTGTGACAGATCGGGCATGTCCATTAGGTTGTCAGCAGGAGGAGACCATGGCACATTTTATATCAGAGTGCGGGGGAGGGCGAAAGATCTGGCAGGAAATATCCCGGAGGCTGAAAATTCCCCGATTACAATCACTCAAATACCCCGAGATCATATATGGCATCCCAACTAATATAGGTGACATTAACCGGGAGACCCTGTATATTATTATTACTGTCATCAAATATTATCACTGGCATACGAGGACCCAGGTGTCCCTACACAGAGAGCCCTTCCGTCATATGACCGCTGTCACATATATCATGTCTGAACTGAGGTGGATAAAGTCTCTGGAGGTCAGAAAAAAGTCTGATAATGTAAAATTGTGGAGAAATGTATATATCGATTGCTGAATATTCTGATAACACTGCAAATAAGTCTGTTCATTTATTTATGGATTTATTTTTTTTTCCCCCTCTTTATCCTGCCAGCAATGGACTCTTAAGTTAAAGTGATTCTCATTTTTGTTATCTGACAGACATGTCTGATTTATGTTATATTATTATTATTATTAGTTATTAATTCTGCTGGAATGTAATGTATTTTTGTTTTGTTTTTACTAATAAAAATTACCTCCTATGTATAAGAATATAACTACTATAATACTACTCCTATGTACAAGAATATAATTACTATAATACTACTCCTATGTACAAGAATATAACTACTATAATACTACTCCTATGTACAAGAATATAACTACTATAATACTACTCCTATGTACAAGAACATAACTACTATAATACTACCTCCTATGTACAAGAATATAACTACTATGATACTACTCCTATGTACAAGAACATAACTACTATAATACTACCTCCTATGTACAAGAATATAACTACTATAATACTACTCCTATGTACAAGAATATAACTACTATGATACTACTCCTATATACAAGAATATAACTACTATAATACTGCTCCTATATACAAGAATATAACTACTATAATACTACCTCCTATGTACAAGAACATAACTACTATAATACTACCTCCTATGTACAAGAATATAACTACTATAATACTACTCCTATGTACAAGAATATAACTACTATAATACTACCTCCTATGTACAAGAATATAACTACTATAATACTACTCCTATGTACAAGAATATAACTACTATAATACTACCTCCTATGTATAAGAATATAACTACTATAATACTACTCCTATGTACAAGAATATAATTACTATAATACTACTCCTATATACAAGAATATAACTACTATAATACTACTCCTATGTACAAGAATATAACTACTATAATACTACTCCTATGTACAAGAATATAACTACTATAATACTACTCCTATGTACAAGAATATAACTACTATAATACTACTCCTATGTACAAGAATATAATTACTATAATACTACTCCTATATACAAGAATATAACTACTATAATACTACTCCTATGTACAAGAATATAACTACTATAATACTGCTCCTATATACAAAAATATAACTACTATAATACTACCTCCTATGTACAAGAATATAACTACTATAATACTGCCCCCTATGTACAAGAATATAACTACTATGATACTACTCCTATATACAAGAATATAACTACTATAATACTACTCCTATGTACAAGAATATAACTACTATAATACTACCTCCTATGTATAAGAATATAACTACTATAATACTACTCCTATGTACAAGAATATAATTACTATAATACTACTCCTATATACAAGAATATAACTACTATAATACTACTCCTATGTACAAGAATATAACTACTATAATACTACTCCTATGTACAAGAATATAACTACTATAATACTACTCCTATGTACAAGAATATAACTACTATAATACTACTCCTATGTACAAGAATATAATTACTATAATACTACTCCTATATACAAGAATATAACTACTATAATACTACTCCTATGTACAAGAATATAACTACTATAATACTGCTCCTATATACAAAAATATAACTACTATAATACTACCTCCTATGTACAAGAATATAACTACTATAATACTGCCCCCTATGTACAAGAATATAACTACTATGATACTACTCCTATATACAAGAATATAACTACTATAATACTACTCCTATGTACAAGAATATAACTACTATAATACTACTCCTATGTACAAGAATATAACTACTATAATACTGCTCCTATGTACAAGAATATAACTACTATAATACTGCTCCTATGTACAAGAATATAACTACTATAATACTACTCCTATGTACAAGAATATAACTACTATAATACTACCTCCTATGTACAAGAATATAACTACTATAATACTGCTCCTATATACAAGAATATAACTACTCTAATACTGCTCCTATATACAAGAATATAACTACTATAATACTACTCCTATGTACAAGAATATAACTACTATAATACTACTCCTATATACAAGAATATAACTACTATAATACTACTCCTATGTACAAGAATATAACTACTATAATACTGCCCCCTATGTACAAGAATATAACTACTATAATACTACTCCTATATACAAGACTATAACTACTATAATACTGCCCCCTATGTACAAGAATATAACTACTATAATACTACCTCCTATGTACAAGAATATAACTACTATAATACTACCTCCTATGTACAAGAGTATAACTACTATAATACTACTCCTATGTACAAGAATATAATTACTATAATACTACTCCTATATACAAGAATATAACTACTATAATACTACTCCTATGTACAAGAATATAACTACTATAATACTACTCCTATGTACAAGAATATAACTACTATAATACTACTCCTATGTACAAGAATATAACTACTATAATACTGCTCCTATATACAAAAATATAACTACTATAATACTACCTCCTATGTACAAGAATATAACTACTATAATACTGCCCCCTATGTACAAGAATATAACTACTATGATACTACTCCTATATACAAGAATATAACTACTATAATACTACCTCCTATGTACAAGAATATAACTACTATAATACTACTCCTATGTACAAGAATATAACTACTATAATACTACTCATATGTACAAGAATATAACTACTATAATACTACTCCTATGTACAAGAATATAACTACTATAATACTACTCCTATATACAAGAATATAACTACTATAATACTACTCCTATGTACAAGAATATAACTACTATAATACTGCCCCCTATGTACAAGAATATAACTACTATAATACTACTCCTATATACAAGAATATAACTACTATAATACTGCCCCCTATGTACAAGAATATAACTACTATAATACTACCTCCTATGTACAAGAGTATAACTACTATAATACTACTCCTATGTACAAGAATATAATTACTATAATACTACTCCTATATACAAGAATATAACTACTATAATACTACTCCTATGTACAAGAATATAACTACTATAATACTACTCCTATGTACAAGAATATAACTACTATAATACTACTCCTATGTACAAGAATATAACTACTATAATACTGCTCCTATATACAAAAATATAACTACTATAATACTACCTCCTATGTACAAGAATATAACTACTATAATACTGCCCCCTATGTACAAGAATATAACTACTATGATACTACTCCTATATACAAGAATATAACTACTATAATACTACCTCCTATGTACAAGAATATAACTACTATAATACTGCTCCTATATACAAGAATATAACTACTCTAATACTGCTCCTATATACAAGAATATAACTACTATAATACTACTCCTATATACAAGAATATAACTACTATAATACTACTCCTATATACAAGAATATAACTACTATAATACTACTCCTATATACAAGAATATAACTACTATAATACTACTCCTATGTACAAGAATATAACTACTATAATACTACTCCTATATACAAGAATATAACTACTATAATACTACTCCTATGTACAAGAATATAACTACTATAATACTGCCCCCTATGTACAAGAATATAACTACTATAATACTACTCCTATATACAAGAATATAACTACTATAATACTGCCCCCTATGTACAAGAATATAACTACTATAATACTACCTCCTATGTACAAGAATATAAGTACTATAATACTGCTTCTATGTACAAGAATATAACTACTATAATACTACTCCTATGTACAAGAATATAACTACTATAATACTACTTCTATGTATAAGAATATAACTACTATAATACTACCTCCTATATACAAGAATATAACTACTATAATACTGATCTATATACAGTATTATCTATAGTGCAGGCTATACCAGTATATAATATGATTCTTTCCCACCAGATACATTGCAGTCGGTGTATGTAATTACCACACATATATATCCTGTGTCTCCTGTATATAGTAATATATATATACATGTTCTATACATTTCTCTCCCTATAAATATGTATTCTATATTGCAGTGTGCGGTCGGGCTCAGGATATGTCGCTATGATGTTTCGTTCCTTTGTGCTGCGCTGGCAGTTCTCGGCTCATTCATAGAATAGAGCTGCATATAATTTACATAAGAATCACATCCTCACTGCTCGGTCCCCGGGGTCTCCTCTCTCACATCTATGTCAAGAACTTTCTTGGAGACATCTGTAAGATACTGGAGGAGGTTGAGGTGATGTCGCCCTCGTAACAGCCCTGCACTGCGTGAAGAGGACAGAGACATTATAAGACGGGGTATCAGATGCCACAGGGCCCGGGACATTAGAGGGTCGGTGACAGGCGCTACTGCTGAGTTTTTTTTCTTTTCTTAATAGGCCGTCACTGGCTGGAGTTACTCCACATGGTAATGCGACCTATTTACTTACCGATCCTGGCAGGGCCTGGATCGGTAAATGACACCACTGGCCCCACAAGCACTATGACATTTGGTGGTGTTTTCAAACCCCCGAGTATAATGATCAGAGGCCCCGGAAAGGTAAATAAACATAAAAAACATTGCTACTTACCTTTCCAGGCTCCAGATAGGCTTCAGGCCTACTACTGTGACGTCCCTAATGTCACTTGACCGGGGACTGTACCTGGATCATGTCACGTCCCGGACATCATTGAAGATGCTACAAAGGACTGCAGCAAAGCCAGAGATAGGTAATTAACAATGGTATATCTCCTCTCGGTCTCCGAATATTACAGTCCTATGAAAAAGTTTGGGCACCCCTATTAATCTTAATCATTTTTAGTTCTAAATATTTTGGTGTCTATAACAGCCATTTCAGTTTGATATATCTAATAACTGATGGACACAGTAATATTTCAGGATTGAAATGAGGTTTATTGTACTAACAGAAAATGTGCAATATGCATTAAACCAAAATTTGACCGGTGCAAAAATATGGGCACCTCAACAGAAAAGTGACATTAATATTTAGTAGATCCTCCTTTTGCAAAGATAACAGCCTCTAGTCACTTCCTGTAGCTTTTAATCAGTTCCTGGATCCTGGATAAAGGTATTTTGGACAAACAATTCAAGTTCAGTTAAGTTAGATGGTCGCCGAGCATGGACAGCCCGCTTCAAATCATCCCACAGATGTTCAATGATATTCAGGTCTGGGGACTGGGATGGCCATTCCAGAACATTGTAATTGTTCCTCTGCATGAATGCCTGAGGATTTGGAGCGGTGTTTTGGATCATTGTCTTGCTGAAATATCCATCCCCGGCGTAACTTCAACTTCGTCACTGATTCTTGAACATTATTCTCAAGAATCTGCTGATACTGAGTGGAATCTGTGTGCAGGGGCCACTATGGGACATAATACTGTGTGCAGGGGCCACTATGGGACATAATACTGTGTGCAGGGGCCACTATGGGACATAATACTGTGTGCAGGGGCCACTATGGGGGATAATACTGTGTGCAGGGGCCACTATGGGGGATAATACTGTGTGCAGGGGCAACTATGGGGTACAATACTGTGTGCAGGAGCCACTATGGGGGATAATACTGTGTGCAGGGGCCACTATGGAACATAATACTGTGTGCAGGGGTCACTATGGGGGATAATACTGTGTGCAGGGGCCACTATGGGGGATAATACTGTGTGCAGGGGCCACTATGGGACATAATACTGTGTACAGGGGTCACTATGGGACATAATACTGTGTGCAGGGGCCACTATGGGGGATAATACTGTGTGCAGGGGCAACTATGGGGGATAATACTGTGTGCAGGGGCAACTATGGGGTACAATACTGTGTGCAGGAGCCACTATGGGGGATAATACTGTGTGCAGGGGCAACTATGGAACATAATACTGTGTGCAGGGGTCACTATGGGGGATAATACTGTGTGCAGGGGCCACTATGGGGGATAATACTGTGTGCAGGGGCCACTATGGGACATAATACTGTGTACAGGGGCCACTATGGGACATAATACTGTGTGCAGGGGTCACTATGGGACATAATACTGTGTGCAGGGGCCACTATGGGACATAATACTGTGTGCAGGGGCCACTATGGGACATAATACTGTGTGCAGGGGCCACTATGGGACATAATACTGTGTGCAGGGGCCACTATGGGGGATAATACTGTGTGCAGGGGTCCACTATGGGGGATAATACTCTGTGCAGGGACCACTATGGGACATAATACTGTGTGCAGGGGCCACTATGGGACATAATACTGTGTGCAGGGGCCACTATGGGACATAATAATGTGTGCAGGGGCCACTATGGGACATAATACTGTGTGCAGGGGCCACTATGGGGCATAATACTGTGTGCAGGGCCACTATGGGACATAATACTGTGTGCAGGGGCCACTATGGGGGATAATACTGTGTGCAGGGGTCACTATGGGGGGATAATACTCTGTGCAGGGACCACTATGGGACATAATACTGTGTGCAGGGGGGCCAACTATGGGACATAATACTGTGTGCAGGGGTCACTATGGGACATAATACTGTGTGCAGGGGCCACTATGGGTCATAATACTGTGTGCAGGGGCCACTATGGGGGATAATACTGTGTGCAGGGGCCACTATGGGGACATAATACTGTGTGCAGGGGCCACTATGGGACATAATACTCTGTGCAGGGGACCACTATGGGACATAATACTGTGTGCAGGGGCCACTATGGGACATAATACTGTGTGCAGGGGCCACTATGGGACATAATACTGTGTGCAGGGACCACTATGGGACATAATACTGTGTGCAGGGACCACTATGGGACATAATACTGTGTGCAGGGGCCACTATGGGGGATAATACTGTGTGCAGGGGCCACTATGGGGCATAATACTCTGTGCAGGGACCACTATGGGACATAATACTGTGTGCAGGGGCCACTATGGGGATAATACTGTGTGCAGGGACCACTATGGGACATAATACTGTGTGCAGGGACCACTATGGGACATAATACTGTGTGCAGGGACCACTATGGGACATAATACTGTGTGCAGGGGGTCACTATGGGGGATAATACTCTGTACAGGGACCACTATGGGACATAATACTCTGTGCAGGGACCACTATGGGACATAATAATGTGTGCAGGGGCCACTATGGGACATAATTACTGTGTCCAGGGGGCCACTATGGGACATAATACTGTGTGCAGGGACCACTATGGGGGATAATACTGTGTGTAGGGCCACTATGGGACATCATACTGTGTGCAGGGGTCACTATGGGACATAATACTCTGTGCAGGGACCACTATGGGACATAATACTGTGTGCAGGGGTCACTATGGGGGATATAATACTGTGTGCAGGGGCCACTATGGGACATAATACTGTGTGCAGGGGCCACTATGGGGGATAATACTGTGTGCAGGGGCCACTATGGGGGATAATACTGTGTGCAGGGGCCACTATGGGACATAATACTGTGTGCAGGGGCCACTATGGGGGATAATACTGTGTGCAGGGGCCACTATGGGGGATAATACTGTGTGCAGGGGCCACTATGGACATAATACTGTGTGCAGGGGCCACTATGGGACATAATACTGTGTGCAGGGGCCACTATGGGACATAATACTGTGTGCAGGGGTCACTATGGGACATAATACTGTGTGCAGGGGCCACTATGGAGGATAATACTGTGTGCAGGAGCCACTATGGGACATAATACTGTGTGCAGGGGCCACTATGGGGGATAATACTGTGTGCAGGGGCCACTATGGAGGATAATACTGTGTGCAGGGGCCACTATGGGGGATAATACTGTGTGCAGGGGCCACTATGGGACATAATACTGTGTGCAGGGGCCACTATGGGACATAATACTGTGTGCAGGGGCCACTATGGGACATAATACTGTGTGCAGGGGCCACTATGGGGGATAATACTGTGTGCAGGGGCAACTATGGGGGATAATACTGTGTGCAGGGGCAACTATGGGGTACAATACTGTGTGCAGGGGCCACTATGGGACATAATACTGTGTGCAGGGGCCACTATGGGGGATAATACTGTGTGCAGGGGCAACTATGGGGTACAATACTGTGTGCAGGAGCCACTATGGGGGATAATACTGTGTGCAGGGGTCACTATGGGACATAATACTGTGTGCAGGGGCCACTATGGGACATAATACTGTGTGCAGGGGCCACTATGGGACATAATACTGTGTGCAGGGGCCACTATGGGGTATAATACTGTGTGCAGGGGTCACTATGGGACATAATACTGTGTGCAGGGGCCACTATGGGACATAATACTGTGTGCAGGGGGCCACTATGGGACATAATACTGTGTGCAGGGGCCACTATGGGACATAATACTGTGTGCAGGGGCCACTATGGGACATAATACTGTGTGCAGGGGTCACTATGGGGGATAATACTGTGTGCAGGGGCCACTATGGGGGACAATACTGTGTGCAGGGGCCCCTATGGGACATAATACTGTGTTCAGGGGTCACTATGGGACATAATACTGTGTGCAGGGGCAACAATGGGACATAATACTGTGTGCAGGGGCCACTATGGGACAAATTATTGTGTGCAGGAGCCACTATGGGACATAATACTGTGTGCAGGGGTCACTATGGGGGATAATACTGTGTGCAGGGGCCACTATGGGACATAATACTGTGTGCAGGGGCCACTATGGGGGATAATACTGTGTTCAGGGGCCACTATGGGACATAATACTGTGTGCAGGGGGCCACTATGGGGGATAATACTGTGTGCAGGGGCCACTATGGGACATAATACTGTGTGCAGGAGCCACTATGGGACATAATACTGTGTGCAGGGACCACTATGGGGCATAATACTGTGTGCAGGGGCCACTATGGGACATAATACTGTGTGCAGGGGCCACTATGGGGGATAATACTGTGTGCAGGGACCACTATGGGGGATAATACTGTGTGCAGGGGCCACTATGGGACATAATACTGTGTGCAGGGGCCACTATGGGACCTAATATTCTGTGCAGGGGGCCACTATGGGGGATAATACTGTGTGCAGGGGCCACTATGGGACATAATACTGTGTGCAGGAGCCACTATGGGACATAATACTGTGTGCAGGGGCCACTATGGGGTATAATACTGTGTGCAGGGACCACTATGGGGGATAATACTGTGTGCAGGGGCCACTATGGGGTATAATACTGTGTGCAGGGGACACTATGGGACATAATACTGTGTGCAGGGGCCACTATGGGGTATAATACTGTGTGCAGGGGTCACTATGGGACATAATACTGTGTGCAGGGGCCACTATACGGTATAATACTGTGTGCAGGGACCACTATGGGGGATAATACTGTGTGCAGGGGCCACTATGGGACATAATACTGTGTGCAGGGGCCACTATGGGGGATAATACTGTGTGCAGGGGCCACTATGGGACATAATACTGTGTGCAGGGGTCACTATGGGACATAATACTGTGTGCAGGGGCCACTATGGGGGATAATACTGTGTGCAGGGGCCACTATGGGACATAATACTGTGTGCAGGGGTCACTATGGGACATAATACTGTGTGCAGGGGCCACTATGGGGGATAATACTGTGTGCAGGGGCCACTATGGGACATAATACTGTGTGCAGGGGCCACTATGGGACATAATACTGTGTGCAGGGGCCACTATGGGGGATAATACTGTGTGCAGGGGCCACTATGGAGGATAATACTGTGTGCAGGGGCCACTATGGGGTATAATACTGTGTGCAGGGACCACTATGGGACATAATACTGTGTGCAGGGGCCACTCTGGGACATAATACTGTGTGCAGGGGCCACTATGGGACATAATACTGTGTGCAGGGGCCACTATGGGACATAATACTGTGTGCAGGGGGCCACTCTGGGACATAATACTGTGTGCAGGGGCCACTATGGGACATAATACTGTGTGCAGGGGCCACTATGGGACATAATACTGTGTGCAGGGGCCACTATGGGACATAATACTGTGTGCAGGGGCCACTATGGGACATAATACTGTGTGCAGGGGCCACTATGGGGGATAATACTGTGTGCAGGGGCCACTATGGGGGATAATACTGTGTGCAGGGGCCACTATGGGGTATAATACTGTGTGCAGGGGCCACTATGGGACATAATACTGTGTGCAGGGGCCACTATGGGACATAATACTGTGTGCAGGGGCCACTATGGGAGGATCTAATACTGTGTGCAGGGGCCACTATGGGGGATAATACTGTATGCAGGGGTCACTATGGGGTATAATACTGTGTGCAGGGGGCCACTATGGGGGATAATACTGTATGCAGGGGTCACTATGGGGTATAATACTGTGTGCAGGGGCCACTATGGGACATAATACTGTGTGCAGGGGCCACTATAGGGGATAATACTGAGTGCAGGGGCCACTATGGGACATAATACTGTGTGCAGGGGTCACTATGGGACATAATACTGTGTGCAGAGACCACTATGGGGATAATACTGTGTGCAGGGGTCACTATGGGACATAATACTGTGTGCAGGGGCCGCTATGGGGGATAATACTGTGTGCAGGGGCCACTATGGGACATAATACTGTGTGCAGGGCCACTATGGGACATAATACTGTGTGCAGGGGCCACTATGGGACATAATACTGTGTGCAGGGGCCACTATGGGACATAATACTGTGTGCAGGGGCCACTATGGGGGATAATACTGTGTGCAGGAGCCACTATGGGGGATAATACTGTGTGCAGGGGTCACTATGGGGGATAATACTGTGTGCAGGGGACCACTATGGGATAATACTGTGTGCAGGGGCCACTATGGGACATAATACTGTGTGCAGGGGCCACTATGGGACATAATACTGTGTGCAGGGGCCACTATGGGACATAATACTGTGTGCAGGGGCCACAATGGGACATAATACTGTGTGCAGGGGCCACTATGGGGGATAATACTGTGTGCAGGGGCCACAATGGGACATAATACTGTGTTCAGGGGCCACTATGGGACATAATACTGTGTGCAGGGGCCACTATGGGGGATAATACTGTGTGCAGGGGCCACTATGGGGGATAATACTGTGTGCAGGGGCCACTATGGGATATAATACTGTGTGCAGGGGCCACAATGGGACATAATACTGTGTGCAGGGGCCACTATGGGGGATAATACTGAGTGCAGGGGCCACTATGGGACATAATACTGTGTGCAGGAGCCACTATGGGGCATAATATTGTGTGCAGGGGCCACTATGGGGGATAATACTGTGTGCAGGGGGCCACTATGGGACATAATACTGTGTGCAGGGGTCACTATGGGACATAATACTGTGTGCAGGGGTCACTATGGGACATAATACTGTGTGCAGGAGCCACTATGGGGGATAATACTGTGTGCAGGAGCCACTATGGGGCATAATATTGTGTGCAGGGGCCACTATGGGGGATAATACTGTGTGCAGGGGCCACTATGGGACATAATACTGTGTGCAGGGGTCACTATGGGACATAATACTGTGTACAGGGGCCACTATGGGACATAATACTGTGTGCAGGAGCCACTATGGGGGGATAATACTGTGTGCAGGAGCCACTATGGGATATAATACTGTGTGCAGGGGCCACTATGGGGGATAATACTGTGTGCAGGGGCCACTATGGGGCATAATACTGTGTGCAGGGGCCACTATGGGGGATAATACTGTGTGCAGGGACCACTATGGGGGATAATACTGTGTGCAGGAGCCACTATGGGACATAATACTGTGTGCAGGGGCCACTATGGGGGATAATACTGTGTGCAGGGGCCACTATGGGGCATAATACTGTGTGCAGGGGCCACTATGGGGGATAATACTGTGTGCAGGGACCACTATGGGACATAATACTGTGTGCAGGGGCCACTATGGGACATAATACTGTGTGCAGGGGCCACTATGGGACATAATACTGTGTGCAGGGGCCACTATGGGGGGATAATACTGTGTGCAGGGGCCACTATCACTATGGGGGATAATATTGTGTGCAGGAGCCACTATGGGATATAATACTGTGTGCAGGGGCCACTTTGGGGGATAATACTGTGTGCAGGGACCACTATGGGGGATAATACTGTGTGCAGGGGGCCACTATGGGGGATAATACTGTGTGCAGGGGCCACTATGGGGGATCATACTGTGTGCAGGAGCCACTATGGGATATAATACTGTGTGCAGAGGCCACAATGGGACATAATACTGTGTGCAGGGGCCACTATGGGGGATAATACTGTGTGCAGGGGCCACAATGGGACATAATACTGTGTTCAGGGGCCACTATGGGACATAATACTGTGTGCAGGGGCCACTATGGGGTATAATACTTGATAATACTGTGTGCAGGGGCCACTATGGGGGATAATACTGTGTGCAGGGGCCACAATGGGACATAATACTGTGTGCAGGGGCCACTATGGGACATAATACTGTGTGCAGGGACCACTATGGGGGATAATACTGTGTGCAGGGGCCACTATGGGGGATAATACTGTGTGCAGGGACCACTATGGGACATAATACTGTGTGCAGGGGCCACTATGGGGCATAATACTGTGTGCAGGGGCCACTATGGGGCATAATACTGTGTGCAGGGGCCACTATGGGGGATAATACTGTGTGCAGGGACCACTATGGGACATAATACTGTGTGCAGGGGCCACTATGGGACATAATACGGTGTGCAGGGGCCACTATGGGATATAATACTGTGTGCAGGGCCACTATGGGACATAATACTGTGTGCAGGGGCCACTATGGGACATAATACTGTGTGCAGGGGCCACTATGGGACATAATACTGTGTGCAGGGGCCACTATGGGACATAATACTGTGTGCAGGAGCCACTATGGGACATAATACTGTGTGCAGGGGCCACTATGGGACATAATACTGTGTGCAGGGGTCACTATGGGGACATAATCCTGTGTGCAGGGGCCACTATGGGACATAATACTGTGTGCAGGGGCCACTATGGGACATAATACTGTGTGCAGGGGCCACTATGGGATATAATACTGTGTGCAGGGGCCACTATGGGACATAATTCTGTGTGCAGGGGCCACTATGGGGGATAATACTGTGTGCAGGGGCCACTATGGGGGATAATACTGTGTGCAGGGACCACTATGGGGGATAATACTGTGTGCAGGGACCACTATGGGGCATAATACTGTGTGCAGGGGCCACTATGGGGGATAATACTGAGTGCAGGGGCCACTATGGGGGATAATACTGTGTGCAGGGGCCACTATGGGGGATAATACTGTGTGCAGGGGCCACTATGGGACATAATATTGTGTGCAGGGGGCCACTATGGGACATAATATTGTGTGCAGGGGCCACTATGGGACATAATACTGTGTGCAGGGGCCACTATGGGACATAATACTGTGTGCAGGGGCCACTATGGGACATAATACTGTGTGCAGGGGCCACTATGGGGGATAATACTGTGTGCAGGAGCCACTATGGGGGATAATACTGTGTGCAGGGGTCACTATGGGGGATAATACTGTGTGCAGGGACCACTATGGGACATAATACTGTGTGCAGGGGCCACTATGGGACATAATACTGTGTGCAGGGGCCACTATGGGACATAATACTGTGTGCAGGGGCCACTATGGGGGATAATACTGTGTGCAGGGGCCACTATCACTATGGGGGATAATATTGTGTGCAGGAGCCACTATGGGATATAATACTGTGTGCAGGGGCCACTATGCGGGATAATACTGTGTGCAGGGGCCACTATGGGGGATAATACTGTGTGCAGGGGCCACTATGGGACATAATACTGTGTGCAGGGGCCACTATGGGGGATAATACTGTGTGCAGGGGCCACTATGGGGCATAATACTGTGTGCAGGGGCCACTATGGGGGATAATACTGTGTGCAGGGGCCACTATGGGACATAATACTGTGTGCAGGGGCCACTATGGGACATAATACTGTGTGCAGGGGCCACTATGGGGGATAATACTGTGTGCAGGGGCCACTATGGGACATAATACTGTGTGCAGGGGCCACTATGGGATATAATACTGTGTGCAGGGGCCACTATGGGACATAATTCTGTGTGCAGGGGCCACTATGGGGGATAATACTGTGTGCAGGTGCCACTATGGGGGATAATACTGTGTGCAGGGGTCACTATGGGGGATAATACTGTGTGCAGGGGCCACTATGGGGGATAATACTGTGTGCAGGGGACCACTATGGGGGATAATACTGTGTGCAGGGACCACTATGGGGGATAATACTGTGTGCAGGGGCCACTATGGGACATAATACTGTGTGCAGGGGCCACTATGGGGGATAATACTGTGTGCAGGGGCCACTATGGGACATAATACTGTGTGCAGGGGTCACTATGGGACATAATACTGTGTGCAGAGACCACTATGGGGGATAATACTGTGTGCAGGGGTCACTATGGGACATAATACTGTGTGCAGGGGCCACTATGGGGGATAATACTGTGTGCAGGGGCCACTATGGGACATAATATTGTGTGCAGGGGCCACTATGGGACATAATACTGTGTGCAGGGGCCACTATGGGACATAATACTGTGTGCAGGGGCCACTATGGGACATAATACTGTGTGCAGGGGCCACTATGGGGGATAATACTGTGTGCAGGGGCCACTATCACTATGGGGGATAATATTGTGTGCAGGAGCCACTATGGGATATAATACTGTGTGCAGGGGCCACTATGGGGGATAATACTGTGTGCAGGGACCACTATGGGGGATAATACTGTGTGCAGGGGCCACTATGGGGGATAATACTGTGTGCAGGGGTCACTATGGGTGATAATACTGTGTGCAGGGGCCACTATGGGGAATAATACTGTGTGCAGGAGCCACTATGGGATATAATACTGTGTGCAGGGGCCACTATGGGGCATAATACTGTGTGCAGGGGCCACTATGGGGGATAATACTGTGTGCAGGAGCCACTATGGGATATAATACTGTGTGCAGGGGCCACTATGGGGCATAATACTGTGTGCAGGGGCCACTATGGGGCATAATACTGTGTGCAGGGGCCACTATGGGGGATAATACTGTGTGCAGGAGCCACTATGGGATATAATACTGTGTGCAGGGGCCACAATGGGACATAATACTGTGTGCAGGGGCCACTATGGGGGATAATACTGTGTGCAGGGGCCACAATGGGACATAATACTGTGTTCAGGGGCCACTATGGGACATAATACTGTGTGCAGGGGCCACTATGGGGGATAATACTGTGTGCAGGGGCCACTATGGGGGATAATACTGTGTGCAGGGGCCACTATGGGATATAATACTGTGTGCAGGGGCCACAATGGGACATAATACTGTGTGCAGGGGCCACTATGGGGGATAATACTGAGTGCAGGGGCCACTATGGGACATAATACTGTGTGCAGGAGCCACTATGGGGCATAATATTGTGTGCAGGGGCCACTATGGGGGATAATACTGTGTGCAGGGGCCACTATGGGACATAATACTGTGTGCAGGGGTCACTATGGGACATAATACTGTGTGCAGGGGTCACTATGGGACATAATACTGTGTGCAGGAGCCACTATGGGGGATAATACTGTGTGCAGGAGCCACTATGGGGCATAATATTGTGTGCAGGGGCCACTATGGGGGATAATACTGTGTGCAGGGGCCACTATGGGACATAATACTGTGTGCAGGGGTCACTATGGGACATAATACTGTGTGCAGGGGCCACTATGGGACATAATACTGTGTGCAGGAGCCACTATGGGGGATAATACTGTGTGCAGGAGCCACTATGGGATATAATACTGTGTGCAGGGGCCACTATGGGGGATAATACTGTGTGCAGGGGCCACTATGGGGCATAATACTGTGTGCAGGGGCCACTATGGGGGATAATACTGTGTGCAGGGACCACTATGGGGGATAATACTGTGTGCAGGAGCCACTATGGGACATAATACTGTGTGCAGGGGCCACTATGGGGGATAATACTGTGTGCAGGGGCCACTATGGGGGCATAATACTGTGTGCAGGGGCCACTATGGGGGATAATACTGTGTGCAGGGACCACTATGGGACATAATACTGTGTGCAGGGGCCACTATGGGACATAATACTGTGTGCAGGGGCCACTATGGGACATAATACTGTGTGCAGGGGCCACTATGGGGGATAATACTGTGTGCAGGGGCCACTATCACTATGGGGGATAATATTGTGTGCAGGAGCCACTATGGGATATAATACTGTGTGCAGGGGCCACTTTGGGGGATAATACTGTGTGCAGGGACCACTATGGGGGATAATACTGTGTGCAGGGGCCACTATGGGGGATAATACTGTGTGCAGGGGCCACTATGGGGGATCATACTGTGTGCAGGAGCCACTATGGGATATAATACTGTGTGCAGAGGCCACAATGGGACATAATACTGTGTGCAGGGGCCACTATGGGGGATAATACTGTGTGCAGGGGCCACAATGGGACATAATACTGTGTTCAGGGGCCACTATGGGACATAATACTGTGTGCAGGGGCCACTATGGGGGATAATACTTGATAATACTGTGTGCAGGGGCCACTATGGGGGATAATACTGTGTGCAGGGGCCACTATGGGGGATAATACTTGATAATACTGTGTGCAGGGGCCACTATGGGGGATAATACTGTGTGCAGGGACCACTATGGGACATAATACTGTGTGCAGGGGCCACTATGGGGCATAATACTGTGTGCAGGGGCCACTATGGGGCATAATACTGTGTGCAGGGGCCACTATGGGGGATAATACTGTGTGCAGGGACCACTATGGGACATAATACTGTGTGCAGGGGCCACTATGGGACATAATACGGTGTGCAGGGGCCACTATGGGATATAATACTGTGTGCAGGGCCACTATGGGACATAATACTGTGTGCAGGGGCCACTATGGGACATAATACTGTGTGCAGGGGGCCACTATGGGACATAATACTGTGTGCAGGGGCCACTATGGGACATAATACTGTGTGCAGGAGCCACTATGGGACATAATACTGTGTGCAGGGGCCACTATGGGACATAATACTGTGTGCAGGGGTCACTATGGGACATAATCCTGTGTGCAGGGGCCACTATGGGACATAATACTGTGTGCAGGGGCCACTATGGGACATAATACTGTGTGCAGGGGCCACTATGGGATATAATACTGTGTGCAGGGGCCACTATGGGACATAATTCTGTGTGCAGGGGCCACTATGGGACATAATACTGTGTGCAGGGGCCACTATGGGGGATAATACTGTGTGCAGGGGCCACTATGGGGGATAATACTGTGTGCAGGGACCACTATGGGGGATAATACTGTGTGCAGGGACCACTATGGGGCATAATACTGTGTGCAGGGGCCACTATGGGGGATAATACTGAGTGCAGGGGCCACTATGGGGGATAATACTGTGTGCAGGGGCCACTATGGGGGATAATACTGTGTGCAGGGGCCACTATGGGACATAATACTGTGTGCAGGGGCCACTATGGGGGATAATACTGAGTGCAGGGGCCACTATGGGACATAATACTGTGTGCAGGGGTCACTATGGGACATAATACTGTGTGCAGAGACCACTATGGGGGATAATACTGTGTGCAGGGGTCACTATGGGACATAATACTGTGTGCAGGGGCCGCTATGGGGATAATACTGTGTGCAGGGGCCACTATGGGACATAATATTGTGTGCAGGGGCCACTATGGGACATAATACTGTGTGCAGGGGCCACTATGGGACATAATACTGTGTGCAGGGGCCACTATGGGACATAATACTGTGTGCAGGGGCCACTATGGGGGATAATACTGTGTGCAGGAGCCACTATGGGGGATAATACTGTGTGCAGGGGTCACTATGGGGGATAATACTGTGTGCAGGGACCACTATGGGACATAATACTGTGTGCAGGGGCCACTATGGGACATAATACTGTGTGCAGGGGCCACTATGGGACATAATACTGTGTGCAGGGGCCACTATGGGGGATAATACTGTGTGCAGGGGCCACTATCACTATGGGGGATAATATTGTGTGCAGGAGCCACTATGGGATATAATACTGTGTGCAGGGGCCACTATGCGGGATAATACTGTGTGCAGGGGCCACTATGGGGGATAATACTGTGTGCAGGGGCCACTATGGGACATATTACTGTGTGCAGGGGCCACTATGGGGGATAATACTGTGTGCAGGGGCCACTATGGGGCATAATACTGTGTGCAGGGGCCACTATGGGGGATAATACTGTGTGCAGGGGGCCACTATGGGACATAATACTGTGTGCAGGGGCCACTATGGGACATAATACTGTGTGCAGGGGCCACTATGGGGGATAATACTGTGTGCAGGGGCCACTATGGGACATAATACTGTGTGCAGGGGCCACTATGGGATATAATACTGTGTGCAGGGGCCACTATGGGACATAATTCTGTGTGCAGGGGCCACTATGGGGGATAATACTGTGTGCAGGGGCCACTATGGGGGATAATACTGTGTGCAGGGGTCACTATGGGGGATAATACTGTGTGCAGGGGCCACTATGGGGGATAATACTGTGTGCAGGGACCACTATGGGGGATAATACTGTGTGCAGGGACCACTATGGGGGATAATACTGTGTGCAGGGGCCACTATGGGACATAATACTGTGTGCAGGGGCCACTATGGGGGATAATACTGTGTGCAGGGGCCACTATGGGACATAATACTGTGTGCAGGGGTCCACTATGGGACATAATACTGTGTGCAGAGACCACTATGGGGGATAATACTGTGTGCAGGGGTCACTATGGGACATAATACTGTGTGCAGGGGCCACTATGGGGGATAATACTGTGTGCAGGGGCCACTATGGGACATAATATTGTGTGCAGGGGCCACTATGGGACATAATACTGTGTGCAGGGGCCACTATGGGACATAATACTGTGTGCAGGGGCCACTATGGGACATAATACTGTGTGCAGGGGCCACTATGGGGGATAATACTGTGTGCAGGGGCCACTATCACTATGGGGGATAATATTGTGTGCAGGAGCCACTATGGGATATAATACTGTGTGCAGGGGCCACTATGGGGGATAATACTGTGTGCAGGGGCCACTATGGGACATAATATTGTGTGCAGGGGCCACTATGGGACATAATACTGTGTGCAGGGGCCACTATGGGACATAATACTGTGTGCAGGGGCCACTATGGGACATAATACTGTGTGCAGGGGCCACTATGGGGGATAATACTGTGTGCAGGGGCCACTATCACTATGGGGGATAATATTGTGTGCAGGAGCCACTATGGGATATAATACTGTGTGCAGGGGCCACTATGGGGGATAATACTGTGTGCAGGGACCACTATGGGGGATAATACTGTGTGCAGGGGCCACTATGGGGGATAATACTGTGTGCAGGGGTCACTATGGGTGATAATACTGTGTGCAGGGGCCACTATGGGGAATAATACTGTGTGCAGGAGCCACTATGGGATATAATACTGTGTGCAGGGGCCACTATGGGGCATAATACTGTGTGCAGGGGCCACTATGGGGGATAATACTGTGTGCAGGAGCCACTATGGGATATAATACTGTGTGCAGGGGCCACTATGGGGCATAATACTGTGTGCAGGGGCCACTATGGGGGATAATACTGTGTGCAGGAGCCACTATGGGATATAATACTGTGTGCAGGGGCCACAATGGGACATAATACTGTGTGCAGGGGCCACTATGGGGGATAATACTGTGTGCAGGGGCCACAATGGGACATAATACTGTGTTCAGGGGCCACTATGGGACATAATACTGTGTGCAGGGGCCACTATGGGGGATAATACTGTGTGCAGGGGCCACTATGGGGGATAATACTGTGTGCAGGGGCCACTATGGGATATAATACTGTGTGCAGGGGCCACAATGGGACATAATACTGTGTGCAGGGGCCACTATGGGGGATAATACTGAGTGCAGGGGCCACTATGGGACATAATACTGTGTGCAGGAGCCACTATGGGGCATAATATTGTGTGCAGGGGCCACTATGGGGGATAATACTGTGTGCAGGGGCCACTATGGGACATAATACTGTGTGCAGGGGTCACTATGGGACATAATACTGTGTGCAGGGGTCACTATGGGACATAATACTGTGTGCAGGAGCCACTATGGGGGATAATACTGTGTGCAGGAGCCACTATGGGGCATAATATTGTGTGCAGGGGCCACTATGGGGGATAATACTGTGTGCAGGGGCCACTATGGGACATAATACTGTGTGCAGGGGTCACTATGGGACATAATACTGTGTGCAGGGGCCACTATGGGACATAATACTGTGTGCAGGAGCCACTATGGGGGATAATACTGTGTGCAGGAGCCACTATGGGATATAATACTGTGTGCAGGGGCCACTATGGGGGATAATACTGTGTGCAGGGGCCACTATGGGGCATAATACTGTGTGCAGGGGCCACTATGGGGGATAATACTGTGTGCAGGGACCACTATGGGGGATAATACTGTGTGCAGGAGCCACTATGGGACATAATACTGTGTGCAGGGGCCACTATGGGGGATAATACTGTGTGCAGGGGCCACTATGGGGCATAATACTGTGTGCAGGGGCCACTATGGGGGATAATACTGTGTGCAGGGACCACTATGGGGGACATAATACTGTGTGCAGGGGCCACTATGGGACATAATACTGTGTGCAGGGGCCACTATGGGACATAATACTGTGTGCAGGGGCCACTATGTTGGATAATACTGTGTGCAGGGGTAATACTGTGTGCAGGGGCCACTATCACTATGGGGGATAATATTGTGTGCAGGAGCCACTATGGGATATAATACTGTGTGCAGGGGCCACTTTGGGGGATAATACTGTGTGCAGGGACCACTATGGGGGATAATACTGTGTGCAGGGGCCACTATGGGGGATAATACTGTGTGCAGGGGCCACTATGGGGGATCATACTGTGTGCAGGAGCCACTATGGGATATAATACTGTGTGCAGAGGCCACAATGGGACATAATACTGTGTGCAGGGGCCACTATGGGGGATAATACTGTGTGCAGGGGCCACAATGGGACATAATACTGTGTTCAGGGGCCACTATGGGACATAATACTGTGTGCAGGGGCCACTATGGGGGATAATACTTGATAATACTGTGTGCAGGGGCCACTATGGGGGATAATACTGTGTGCAGGGGCCACTATGGGGGATAATACTTGATAATACTGTGTGCAGGGGCCACTATGGGGGATAATACTGTGTGCAGGGGCCACAATGGGACATAATACTGTGTTCAGGGGCCACTATGGGACATAATACTGTGTGCAGGGGCCACTATGGGGGATAATACTTGATAATACTGTGTGCAGGGGCCACTATGGGGGATAATACTGTGTGCAGGGGCCACAATGGGACATAATACTGTGTGCAGGGGCCACTATGGGGGATAATACTGAGTGCAGGGGCCACTATGGGACATAATACTGTGTGCAGGGGCCACTATGGGGGATAATACTTGATAATACTGTGTGCAGGGGCCACTATGGGGGATAATACTGTGTGCAGGGGCCACAATGGGACATAATACTGTGTGCAGGGGCCACTATGGGGGATAATACTGTGTGCAGGGGCCACTATGGGATATAATACTGTGTGCAGGGGCCACAATGGGACATAATACTGTGTGCAGGGGCCACTATGGGGGATAATACTGAGTGCAGGGGCCACTATGGGACATAATACTGTGTGCAGGAGCCACTATGGGGCATAATATTGTGTGCAGGGGCCACTATGGGGGATAATACTGTGTGCAGGGGCCACTATGGGACATAATACTGTGTGCAGGGGTCACTATGGGACATAATACTGTGTGGAGGAGCCACTATGGGGGATAATACTGTGTGCAGGAGCCACTATGGGATATAATACTGTGTGCAGGGGCCACTATGGGGGATAATACTGTGTGCAGGGGCCACTATGGGGCATAATACTGTGTGCAGGGGCCACTATGGGGGATAATACTGTGTGCAGGGACCACTATGGGGGATAATACTGTGTGCAGGAGCCACTATGGGACATAATACTGTGTGCAGGGGCCACTATGGGGGATAATACTGTGTACAGGGGCCACTATGGGGCATAATACTGTGTGCAAGGGCCACTATGGGGGATAATACTGTGTGCAGGGACCACTATGGGGGATAATACTGTGTGCAGGGGCCACTATGGGATATAATACTGTGTGCAGGGGCCACTATGGGGCATAATACTGTGTGCAGGGGCCACTATGGGGGATAATACTGTGTGCAGGGACCACTATGGGACATAATACTGTGTGCAGGGGCCACTATGGGGCATAATACTGTGTGCAGGGGCCACTATGGGGCATAATACTGTGTGCAGGGGCCATTATGGGGGATAATACTGTGTGCAGGGACCACTATGGGACATAATACTGTGTGCAGGGGCCACTATGGGACATAATACGGTGTGCAGGGGCCACTATGGGATATAATACTGTGTGCAAGGGCCACTATGGGACATAATACTGTGTGCAGGGGCCACTGTGGGACATAATACTGTGTGCAGGGGCCACTATGGGACATAATACTGTGTGCAGGGGCCACTATGGGACATAATACTGTGTGCAGGAGCCACTATGGGACATAATACTGTGTGCAGGGGTCACTATGGGACATAATCCTGTGTGCAGGGGCCACTATGGGACATAATACTGTGTGCAGGGGCCACTATGGGACATAATACTGTGTGCAGGGGCCACTATTGGACATAATACTGTGTGCAGGGGCCACTATGGGACATAATACTGTGTGCAGGGGCCACTATGGGACATAATACTGTGTGCAGGGGCCACTATGGGATATAATACTCTGTGCAGGGGCCACTATGGGACATAATTCTGTGTGCAGGGGCCACTATGGGACATAATACTGTGTGCAGGGGCCACTATGGGGGATAATACTGTGTGCAGGGGCCACTATGGGGGATAATACTGTGTGCAGGGACCACTATGGGGGATAATACTGTGTGCAGGGACCACTATGGGGGATAATACTGTGTGCAGGGGGCCACTATGGGACATAATGCTGTGTGCAGGGGCCACTATGGGGGATAATACTGAGTGCAGGGGCCACTATGGGACATAATACTGTGTGCAGGGGTCACTATGGGACATAATACTGTGTGCAGAGACCACTATGGGGGATAATACTGTGTGCAGGGGCCACTATGGGACATAATACTGTGTGCAGGGGCCGCTATGGGGGATAATACTGTGTGCAGGGGCAATTATGGGACATAATATTGTGTGCAGGGGCCACTATGGGACATAATACTGTGTGCAGGGGCCACTATGGGACATAATACTGTGTGCAGGGGCCACTATGGGACATAATACTGTGTGGAGGGGCCACTATGGGGGATAATACTGTGTGCAGGAGCCACTATGGGGGATAATACTGTGTGCAGGGGTCACTATGGGGGATAATACTGTGTGCAGGGACCACTATGGGACATAATACTGTGTGCAGGGGCCACTATGGGACATAATACTGTGTGCAGGGGCCACTATGGGGACATAATACTGTGTGCAGGGGCCACTATGGGACATAATACTGTGTGCAGGGGCCACTATGGGGGATAATACTGTGTGCAGGGGCCACTATGGGGCATAATACTGTGTGCAGCGGCCACTATGGGGGATAATACTGTGTGCAGGGGGCCACTATGGGACATAATACTGTGTGCAGGAGCCACTATGGGACATAATACTGTGTGCAGGGGCCACTATGGGGGATAATACTGTGTGCAGGGGCCACTATGGGACATAATACTGTGTGCAGGGGCCACTATGGGATATAATACTGTGTGCAGGGGCCACTATGGGACATAATTCTTTGTGCAGGGGGCCACTATGGGACATAATACTGTGTGCAGGGGCCACTATGGGGGATAATACTGTGTGCAGGGGCCACTATGGGGGATAATACTGTGTGTAGGGACCACTATGGGGGATAATACTGTGTGCAGGGGCCACTATGGGGCATAATACTGTGTGCAGGGGCCACTATGGGGGATAATACTGTGTGCAGGGGCCACTATGGGGCATAATACTGTGTGCAGGGGCCACTATGGGGGATAATACTGTGTGCAGGGACCACTATGGGGGATAATACTGTGTGCAGGAGCCACTATGGGACATAATACTGTGTGCAGGGGCCACTATGGGGGATAATACTGTGTGCAGGGGCCACTATGGGGCATAATACTGTGTGCAGGGGCCACTATGGGGGATAATACTGTGTGCAGGGACCACTATGGGACATAATACTGTGTGCAGGGGCCACTATGGGACATAATACTGTGTGCAGGGGCCACTATGGGACATAATACTGTGTGCAGGGGCCACTATGGGGGATAATACTGTGTGCAGGGGCCACTATCACTATGGGGGATAATATTGTGTGCAGGAGCCACTATGGGATATAATACTGTGTGCAGGGGCCACTTTGGGGGATAATACTGTGTGCAGGGACCACTATGGGGGATAATACTGTGTGCAGGGGCCACTATGGGGGATAATACTGTGTGCAGGGGCCACTATGGGGGATCATACTGTGTGCAGGAGCCACTATGGGATATAATACTGTGTGCAGAGGCCACAATGGGACATAATACTGTGTGCAGGGGCCACTATGGGGGATAATACTGTGTGCAGGGGCCACAATGGGATATAATACTGTGTTCAGGGGCCACTATGGGACATAATACTGTGTGCAGGGGCCACTATGGGGGATAATACTTGATAATACTGTGTGCAGGGGCCACTATGGGGGATAATACTGTGTGCAGGGGCCACTATGGGGGATAATACTTGATAATACTGTGTGCAGGGGCCACTATGGGGGATAATACTGTGTGCAGGGGCCACAATGGGACATAATACTGTGTTCAGGGGCCACTATGGGACATAATACTGTGTGCAGGGGCCACTATGGGGATAATACTTGATAATACTGTGTGCAGGGGCCACTATGGGGGATAATACTGTGTGCAGGGGCCACAATGGGACATAATACTGTGTGCAGGGGCCACTATGGGGGATAATACTGAGTGCAGGGGCCACTATGGGACATAATACTGTGTGCAGGGGCCACTATGGGGGATAATACTTGATAATACTGTGTGCAGGGGCCACTATGGGGGATAATACTGTGTGCAGGGGCCACAATGGGACATAATACTGTGTGCAGGGGCCACTATGGGGGATAATACTGAGTGCAGGGGCCACTATGGGACATAATACTGTGTGCAGGGGCCACTATGGGGGATAATACTTGATAATACTGTGTGCAGGGGCCACTATGGGGGATAATACTGTGTGCAGGGGCCACTATGGGGGATAATACTGTGTGCAGGAGCCACTATGGGGGATAATACTGTGTGCAGGGGCCACAATGGGACATAATACTGTGTGCAGGGGCCACTATGGGGGATAATACTGAGTGCAGGGGCCACTATGGGACATAATACTGTGTGCAGGGGTCACTATGGGACATAATACTGAGTGCAGGGGCCCACTATGGGACATAATACTGAGTGCAGGAGCCACTATGGGGCATAATATTGTGTGCAGGGGCCACTATGGGGGATAATACTGTGTGCAGGAGCCACTATGGGACATAATACTGTGTGCAGGGGTCACTATGGGACATAATACTGTGTGCAGGGGCCACTATGGGACATAATACTGTGTGCAGGGGTCACTATGGGACATAATACTGTGTGCAGGAGCCACTATGGGGGATAATACTGTGTGCAGGAGCCACTATGGGATATAATACTGTGTGCAGGGGCCACTATGGGGGATAATACTGTGTGCAGGGGCCACTATGGGGCATAATACTGTGTGCAGGGGCCACTATGGGGGATAATACTGTGTGCAGGGACCACTATGGGGGATAATACTGTGTGCAGGAGCCACTATGGGACATAATACTATGTGCAGGGGCCACTATGGGGGATAATACTGTGTACAGGGGCCACTATGGGGCATAATACTGTGTGCAGGGGCCACTATGGGGATAATACTGTGTGCAGGGACCACTATGGGGGATAATACTGTGTGCAGGGGCCACTATGGGATATAATACTGTGTGCAGGGGCCACTATGGGGCATAATACTGTGTGCAGGGGCCACTATGGGGGATAATACTGTGTGCAGGGACCACTATGGGACATAATACTGTGTGCAGGGGCCACTATGGGGCATAATACTGTGTGCAGGGGCCACTATGGGGCATAATACTGTGTGCAGGGGCCACTATGGGGGAAATTACTGTGTGCAGGGACCACTATGGGACATAATACTGTGTGCAGGGGCCACTATGGGACATAATACGGTGTAACAGGGGCCACTATGGGATATAATACTGTGTGCAAGGGCCACTATGGGACATAATACTGTGTGCAGGGGCCACTATGGGACATAATACTGTGTGCAGGGGCCACTATGGGACATAATATTGTGTGCAGGGGCCACTATGGGACATAATACTGTGTGCAGGAGCCACTATGGGACATAATACTGTGTGCAGGGGTCACTATGGGACATAATCCTGTGTGCAGGGGCCACTATGGGACATAATACTGTGTGCAGGGGCCACTATGGGACATAATACTGTGTGCAGGGGCCACTATGGGACATAATACTGTGTGCAGGGGCCACTATGGGGGATAATACTGTGTGCAGGGGCCACTATGGGACATAATACTGTGTGCAGGGGCCACTATGGGATATAATACTGTGTGCAGGGGCCACTATGGGACATAATTCTGTGTGCAGGGGCCACTATGGGACATAATACTGTGTGCAGGGGCCACTATGGGGGATAATACTGTGTGCAGGGACCACTATGGGGGATAATACTGTGTGCAGGGACCACTATGGGGGATAATACTGTGTGCAGGGGCCACTATGGGATATAATACTGTGTGCAGGGGCCACTATGGGGGATAATACTGAGTGCAGGGGCCACTATGGGACATAATACTGTGTGCAGGGGTCACTATGGGACATAATACTGTGTGCAGAGACCACTATGGGGGATAATACTGTGTGCAGGGGCCACTATGGGACATAATACTGTGTGCAGGGGCCGCTATGGGGGATAATACTGTGTGCAGGGGCCACTATGGGACATAATATTGTGTGCAGGGGCCACTATGGGACATAATACTGTGTGCAGGGGCCACTATGGGACATAATACTGTGTGCAGGGGCCACTATGGGACATAATACTGTGTGCAGGGGCCACTATGGGGGATAATACTGTGTGCAGGAGCCACTATGGGGGATAATACTGTGTGCAGGGGCCACTATGGGGCATAATACTGTGTGCAGGGGCCACTATGGGGGATAATACTGTGTGCAGGGGCCACTATGGGGCATAATACTGTGTGCAGGGGCCACTATGGGGGATAATACTGTGTGCAGGGACCACTATGGGGGATAATACTGTGTGCAGGAGCAACTATGGGACATAATACTGTGTGCAGGGGCCACTATGGGGGATAATACTGTGTGCAGGGGCCACTATGGGGCATAATACTGTGTGCAGGGGCCACTATGGGGGATAATACTGTGTGCAGGGACCACTATGGGACATAATACTGTGTGCAGGGGCCACTATGGGACATAATACTGTGTGCAGGGGCCACTATGGGACATAATACTGTGTGCAGGGGCCACTATGGGGGATAATACTGTGTGCAGGAGCCACTATGGGACATAATACTGTGTGCAGGGGCCACTATGGGGGATAATACTGTGTGCAGGGGCCACTATGGGGCATAATACTGTGTGCAGGGGCCACTATGGGGGATAATACTGTGTGCAGGGACCACTATGGGACATAATACTGTGTGCAGGGGCCACTATGGGGGATAATACTGTGTGCAGGGGCCACTATGGGGGATAATACTGTGTGCAGGGGCCACTATGGGGGATAATACTGTGTGCAGGGGCCACTATGGGGGATCATACTGTGTGCAGGAGCCACTATGGGATATAATACTGTGTGCAGGGGCCACAATGGGACATAATACTGTGTGCAGGGGCCACTATGGGGGATAATACTGTGTGCAGGGGCCACAATGGGACATAATACTGTGTTCAGGGGCCACTATGGGACATAATACTGTGTGCAGGGGCCACTATGGGGGATAATACTTGATAATACTGTGTGCAGGGGCCACTATGGGGGATAATACTGTGTGCAGGGGCCACAATGGGACATAATACTGTGTGCAGGGGCCACTATGGGGGATAATACTGTGTGCAGGGGCCACTATGGGGGATAATACTTGATAATACTGTGTGCAGGGGCCACTATGGGGGATAATACTGTGTGCAGGGGCCACAATGGGACATAATACTGTGTTCAGGGGCCACTATGGGACATAATACTGTGTGCAGGGGCCACTATGGGGGATAATACTTGATAATACTGTGTGCAGGGGCCACTATGGGGGATAATACTGTGTGCAGGGGCCACAATGGGACATAATACTGTGTGCAGGGGCCACTATGGGGGATAATACTGAGTGCAGGGGCCACTATGGGACATAATACTGTGTGCAGGGGCCACTATGGGGGATAATACTTGATAATACTGTGTGCAGGGGCCACTATGGGGGATAATACTGTGTGCAGGGGCCACTATGGGGGATCATACTGTGTGCAGGAGCCACTATGGGATATAATACTGTGTGCAGGGGCCACAATGGGACATAATACTGTGTGCAGGGGCCACTATGGGGGATAATACTGTGTGCAGGGGCCACAATGGGACATAATACTGTGTTCAGGGGCCACTATGGGACATAATACTGTGTGCAGGGGCCACTATGGGGGATAATACTTGATAATACTGTGTGCAGGGGCCACTATGGGGGATAATACTGTGTGCAGGGACCACTATGGGGCATAATACTGTGTGCAGGGGGCCACTATGGGATATAATACTGTGTGCAGGGGCCACTATGGGATATAATACTGTGTGCAGGGGCCACTATGGGGGATAATACTGTGTGCAGGAGCCACTATGGGACATAATACTGTGTGCAGGGGCCACTATGGGGGATAATACTGTGTACAGGGGCCACTATGGGACATAATACTGTGTGCAGGGGCCACTATGGGGGATAATACTGTGTGCAGGGACCACTATGGGGGATAATACTGTGTGCAGGGGCCACTATGGGATATAATACTGTGTGCAGGGGCCACTATGGGGCATAATACTGTGTGCAGGGGCCACTATGGGGGATAATACTGTGTGCAGGGGCCACTATGGGGCATAATACTGTGTGCAGGGGCCACTATGGGGGATAATACTGTGTGCAGGGGCCACTATGGGGGATAATACTGTGTGCAGGGGCCACTATGGGGGATAATACTGTGTGCAGGGGCCACTATGGGGCATAATACTGTGTGCAGGGGCCACTATGGGGGATAATACTGTGTGCAGGGGCCACTATGGGGGATAATACTGTGTGCAGGGGCCACTATGGGGCATAATACTGAGTGCAGGGACCACTATGGGGGATAATACTGTGTGCAGGGGCCACTATGGGACATAATACTGTGTGCAGGGGCCACTATGGGGGATAATACTGTGTGCAGGGCACACAGGAATGCTCAGGGGGGTGGGGGGTCGGTCAGGGTCTTCGGTGTCGGTCATGGGGCCCCACCATTCCTAGTTACACCACTGGATAGTTCTCCTGTTCTGGGATTACTTTCCCCCTGTATGAGGTTTGCTTTGCCCCCCTTGTCCTCTTCTGCCTTCTTGCCCCCCTGTAGACATCTTTAGGGCACTTGGACTACCTTTGACTGTTCTTATCACTTCTCGCCGGGTGATTACGATTTTCCTTCTGCTCTGTGTCAGTAAATAATGGCGCTACGTTGTGTCTAATCCTTCCGGAATCATCTGTGTAAGAAGTCTTCGGACAGTCTGAATGACTCCTGAGCCGCCTGGTTCTCCTGATTTGCATGTAGTTGTGCGCCGGTTATTATAGAGTTATTATACAATAAATGTTATACCGCTCCCCGTGTTCTGGCGGATGGGGCGTCACTGCCATCTAGTGGCTGATTTACTTATTGCAGGGAATCCGGACATTTGCATATTTCCAAATTGTCGCCTTGTGGTTTGTTTTTTGCCGCATGACATTGTACACATTGTAGGGGTTTCTGGATTGGAAGGCGCCCTGACTAGGGACATCTGCTAATAATGGTGCACATTGCTTGCATGTATATATAGATGATAAGTATGTGCCCCCCCAGTACTCCATGCAGAGAGCGCCATAGACATGTGCTGCACTGAACTGAATGGCGAGAGCAGAGACTGTGGCGTTCTATGAAGCCCGGGTGACCCTGAGACCTAATGATCACTGCAGAGGTGATAAAATGGCGGCTGCTTCTTTTGGGATCCAACTACAGGGAGAGAAGGAAGACGGGACAGTAACAGGCCGGAGAATACACCTCCCTTATATTAGGGATTGATATCCTAGGGGAGGGTCTTGGGGTGTTGGATAAGCCGCCATATTTCTATCTAATCCTGTGGATCTGACGTCTCGGGCCGTTCATGAGATCCTTAAAGAAATTTCGATCTAGGAGATCTGCTATGAGATAACGCTTTATACAAGGCTGCCCTCTGCTGGTAGATCGGTGAGGGTCGCAGATACTCTGACGCTGACACTCTATCAGTAATATACATTAGCAAAGGATAAAGAGGGGTCAGCTGCCTCCTCTAGGGGTAAAAACACTCTACAAGAAAATTGGGGGCATCCGGATTCCTCCTCTATTCCTCCTTCTAACAATCCGATGGATTCCCATCTTTCTTAGGATTTTTTAACTCTCTTTTGCCTCCTGATTGGAAGATGAAAAAGCCATCCTATATACCATGTAAGGTGCTGCAAGCGTGATCATGAGGCATCGCAGTAATAGCAACAGTAACACAGGCCCTAAAGACCATTAACCCTTTCATAGCCAATAATCTAATTTTTTTCCAAGTCTCTTGTGCAGTAGAGCAGTTTCATCTGGTATACAAAGTGATTAAACCTAGATATTACTGACCGTCAGGACAAGAGATGAGCGAACAGTAAAATATTCCATGTCCGTTATTCCTTCTGAATATCATCTGAATATTGGACTATTGGAAGGAATATGGAACCCCATTATAGTCTATGGGAGAAAATGCTTCGTTTCAGGGGATCCCACCATACGACTCAGGAGGGTCACCAAGTCCACTATGACACCCCAGGAAATGATGCAACACCTCTGCAATGCAACTGGGCCAGCAGGGGGCGCATGTCTGGGGGCATCTAACACACCAAAGCCCCTCTATTACCCCACTATCATGGCCCTTGGAGTGAGTAGAGCCTTTAACCAGCAGAGTTGGGGGTATCAGGGTGGATTGACCTAGTAGGATCAGAATTGTGCAGCGCTGATGGAGGAGGAGGAGTATGATGAGGAGGAGGAATTGTAGAGGGTGAGCACACACATGCAACTTCATGTCGGGGTGCTGACACCGGTGGACATGTATATGATGGGTCTATCCAGTGGCTGTTCATTTTTATGAGCGTCAGCTGACAGACGGCTGCGCTTATCCATAATTATGCCACCGGCAGCGCTGAAGACCCTTTCCGATAGCACGCTGGTGGCAGGAAAGGACCTCCAATGCGTACAGCGTAAGTTCCAGCCACAAATCCAACTTGGAGACCCAATAAGTATAGGCCGCAGAGGGATCGGAGAGGACAGGGCTGGTGTCGGCCAGGGACTCCCACAACATGCGCCTATACTTATCCCTCCTGGTGACACTAGGCCCCTCAGTGGCGGGTACTTTGGCGAGTGGGTGCCATTAACGTGTCCCAGTCCTTGGAGAGTGTGCCCCTGCCGGGTGTGGACCGGATGACAGTTGTTCGCCTGTTGGAGGAACTCTCCTGTGTGCCACTAATGACAGTTGATGGAAACATCTGCATCATATTCTGCACCAGTTGCTTGTGGCAATCACTCATGTGACTGGCCCTCCTCTCTACCGGAATAAAATTACAAACAAAATTTTTATACCAGGAGTTGAGGATTGCAAAAATCCAGTAGTCGTTGCTCTCCAGGATTTTGGCAATGCGTTTGTCAGTTGCAAAGCACTCCAACATGTACTCAGCCATGTGTGCCAGAGTGTTACTTGGCGTCACTTCGCTGCCCCCACCGGAATGCTCACTCTCCATTTCCTCCTCCATTTCGCCCCAACCGCACTACAGCAATGGGACGCAAGTAGTGCCGCACCTCCCATGAGGCAACCTGAAGCGAGCGCTTCAGGCGGCACTATGCCAGGGCCTCAGGGAGGGCGGCATTTTTGCTTCCCTAAGCCAGTCCAGGACAAGCTGTCCTGGACTGGCTTGGCACCGAGCGGTGGTTTGGGAAGGCCACTGGAGCAGCGCTGCTCCAGCAGCCTCCCCTCACGCTCAGGCAGAGAGCAGGCAGTCTCCGGGCCTACTCTCTGCCGGCGAACGGCGCTAAGCCCCGCCCCTTCACTCGGCCATGCCCCCGACCTGCCCGGCCACGCCTCCCCCCCTCCTCCCGGCGGGGGGGGGGGGGGGCGGTTTTCTACAGTTAGCCTCGGGCGGCGAAAGTAGCAGGCTCGCCCCTGGACGCAATGAACTGCCCCGCTAGCCTCCTGTGTGACAATGAGATCTGCCACTTCGTCCTCCTCTTCCTCCATCATTCCACGCTGTGAAGCGGACAGAAGTGTGCCCTGACTATCCTGCTGGGATGTTTCAGCACCTATGCCCGACTCCTCAGCGTCCAATGTGTTATCCCTGATGGCGATGAGGGATTCTCACATCACACACAGGAGCAGGATTGTGACACTCACGATTGCGTCATCACAACTAACCCTCATGGTTGTCTCCTCAAAGACACGCAATATCTCACATAAGTCTGCCATCCATGGCCACTCATGGTGCAGAAACTGCAGGAGCTGACTCTGAGGAACCCTTGGGTTTTGGAGATGGTTCTCCATCAAGGGTCTCTGCTGCTCACACACCCTGCACAACATGTGGTATGTCGAGTTCCAGTGTGTGGGGACGTCGCACATCAGCCGGTGTTCTGGCAGATGGAGGCGTTGCTGGAAGCCTCGGAAGCTAGCAGCGGCTACTGTGGACTTGCGAAAGTGGGCGCACAAGCGCCGCACTGTCACCAGTAGCTCAGCTACATTGGGGTATGTTTTTAAAATCAGTTGCCCCACTAAATTGAACACATGGGCCAGGCATGGAACGTGTCCGAGGTTGGCAAGCTCCAGAGCTGCTACCAGGTTGCAGCCATTATCACACACGACCATGCCTGGGCCCAGGTGCAGCGGTGAAAGCCATGTTGCCATCTCATCAAGGAGGGCATCCCTCACCTCGGAGGCAGTGTGCTGTCCCCCCCAAGCATGGCCTGCTGACGTCTTCTGGGGTCAATGTGATGGTGGAGGAGGAGGGTGGTGGTTCAGAGCCCCTACTCAGTTTTGAGTTGCAGAATGTGCAAACCGCACTATATTTGTCCGCAGCACAGACATTAAAAAAATTCCACCCCATCGAAGACTGTGGCCTCGATGGGGGAGTTTTTGTAGGCTGGCTACAAGAAGTAACACTTTGGGCCCTGCTGGCTGTGGCCTGGCTTCGGTGAAGCAGCTTTCCTCTGCCTCTGCACATGCCTCTGCCTCTAGCCACCCTCTTTGGTGCTGCACTTCTCTCCACATCTCCACTGCTCTCCCCGCTTGACATCCACCGTGTCCAGGTCAGGTCAGTGGCCTCATCGTCCACCACCTCCTGTTCCAAATCCTCTGACGGCTCCTCCTCCTCTTGCGCACCGACGACAGCAACAGGCTGCCCTGATGGCAACTGTGTTACGTCATCGTCGTCACTGAGGGACGATTGCTGGTCAACAACAACAACAGGAGATAACGGATGCTCCAGTGTTTGTGCATCAGGGAAGTCATCTGTTACCTCTGGTGGTTCAGGACGTGCTGGGACAGAGAGAGGGACAGTGAATGGAGCCGAAAACAGCTCCTGGGAGGCGGGAAAGGTGGGATTAGGTTGCTGGGGAGATTGGGCATGTTGTGAGGAAGGAGGAGCGGTCTGTTAGGTAGGAGGAGGAGTTGAGGTAGAGGCTGACAGGCTGGTGGAGAATGTGCTGGAAGCATTGTCCGCCAGCCATTGTAACACCTCTTCCTGGTGCTCGGGCCTACTTAGGTTTGTACCCTGCAGCCTACTCAATGTGGCCATCAAGCCGGGGACTGTGGGGAAGCGCAATGCTTGCTGCCGCAGAGCTGTAGGCGCAGTAGGCGCTGTTGGTTGAGCGCAATCTTGCTGAACATCTGCATTTCCACGCCCCTGTCCCCTTGCGCTAGCCTTACGCATTTTGGATGTATACTAATTCCCTTTTTGCTGGTCTATACACCACAAAGAAAAGCTCTATATGAACTTGTAACTGCAGTGGATTGCTGCTATGTTTCAGCCCCCCCCAAATTCCAGGCTTTTCCAGTTCTATATGATGTAGTCACTGCTGTGGATTCCGGCTATTCTGTGTGCGGACAGCCGACAATGAGCGCTGTTTCTCCGCTATATAACATGTAACTTTTCTGTAGCCCTGATTTCCTCCGTCCGGGGAAAGCTGGACCCCTGTCCCTGCAGTGTATCGCTCTGAGCTGCTGCTTTTCCTGCCTGCCTATCTGAAGCTAATCGCTATCTCGCCCTCAGCAGATGTGTCTCTCCCTATGTCTCACAGCAAAAATGGCGAATAGAGCGGCGGCCGTTCTTATGAATGGGAGGTCACATGTTTTCAGCAGCCAATGGGTTTTTCCAATTTTTTTAAACTGCCTCCATTGTCGTAGTTCCCGTCCCACCTCCCCTGCACAGTTATTGGTGCAAAAAACGCGCCAGGGAAGGGGGGAGGGGACACAAATTTTTACTGCAATCGAATACCTCGAACAGCCTGATATTCGATCGAACGGCGTTCGCTCATCTCTACTCATCGCCTATATGAAGGAAACGTCTTGTAATCCTGTGACCTGCCATAAATGTCCTCCATAAGAGAAGCCCATTACAGTGGTTGTCAGTCCTGCAATACCAGACCCAATCCTAGGAGCGGTGGGGGCGCTGTTACTGTAATAGAAGAGACCACAATACGCCATGTGCTGATCTATTCTACTTTATTGATTGTGAGACATGAAAGGAAGTGAAATCATTGACAGAATATTCTGATTGATAGAAGAAGAGGGGGAGGGGTAAAATCATCGGGGGGTTTATTCAGTCTGAAGACTTGTCTTTTCCTGCTCAGGAATCCATCGCTGGGCCTAGAAGAGAAAAAGGAGAGAAAATGAGATTTATTTACTTCTAAGAATGGGATTGTGGGCGGGGCTTAGTGGGTGTGGCTTAGTGGGTGAAGTTTAGTGGGTGGGGTTTAATGGGTGTAGCTTGGTGGGTGTGGCTAATGTGATCGATCACGGGTCAGCCAATCCCTGCAGACGTATGTGCCCCATGGCCAGGGCTCGCCTCCGGCTGGACGCTCTTCTGTATCTTTATGTCTCCTCTTATACTTGGTGTCCCCAGATATTATTACAGGGGTAGACGCTGCTACACGGGGGGCCCGGAGGAATGGGGGGCCCCTAGGACTGTCAGTGTAGACACTGGAAGTGAAGGGTATTTTGTTCTTCCATCTACAACATGGAGCCTTCTATGGTCAGCACTGTCTGTATACATGGGGCATAGCCTGCAAACTTCAGGTAACTCAGCCAAATACAGACCCCGGACCCTGTATACAGAATAAATATGGACCCCACAGAAGGCTCCTTATATGTATAGAGACCTTACAGCAGACCCCTAAATGTCTGCACCTCCCAGACCAGACCCCCTAAATGTCTGCACCTCCCAGACCAGACCCCCTAAATGTCTGCACCTTCCAGACCAGACCCCCTAAATCTCTGCACCTTCCAGACCAGACCCCCTAAATGTCTGCACCTCCCAGACCAGACCCCCTAAATGTCTGCACCTTCCAGACCAGACCCCCTAACTGTCTGCACCTTCCAGACCAAACCCCCTAAATGTCTGCACCTCCCAGACCAGACCCCCTAAATGTCTGCACCTTCCAGACCAGACCCCCTAAATGTCTGCACCTTCCAGACCAGACCCCCTAAATGTCTGCACCTTCCAGACCAGACCCCCTAAATGTCTGCACCTCCCAGACCAGACCCCCTAAATGTCTGCACCTCCCAGACCAGACCCCCTAAATGTCTGCACCTCCCAGACCAGACCCCCTAAATGTCTGCACCTTCCAGACCAGACCCCCTAAATGTCTGCACCTTCCAGACCAGACCCCCTAAATGCCTGCACCTTCCAGACCAGACCCCCAAAATGCCTGCACCTTCCAGACCAGACCCCCTAAATGTCTGCACCTCCCAGACCAGACCCCCTAAATGTCTGCACCTCCCAGACCAGACCCCCTAAATGTCTGCACCTCCCAGACCAGACCCCCTAAATGTCTGCACCTCCCAGACCAGACCCCCTAAATGTCTGCACCTTCCAGACCAGACCCCCTAAATGTCTCCACCTCCCAGACCAGACCCCCTAAATGTCTGCACCTCCCAGACCAGACCCCCTAAATGTCTGCACCTCCCAGACCAGACCCCCTAAATGTCTGCACCTTCCAGACCAGACCCCCTAAATGTCTGCACCTCCCAGACCAGACCCCCTAAATGTCTGCACCTCCCAGACCAGACCCCCTAAATGTCTGCACCTCCCAGACCAGACCCCCTAAATGTCTGCACCTCCCAGACCAGACCCCCTTAATGTCTGCACCTTCCAGACCAAACCCCCTAAATGTCTCCACCTTCCAGACCAGACCCCCTAAATGTCTGCACCTTCCTGACCAGACCCCCTAAATGTCTGCACCTTCCAGACCAGACCCCCTAAATGTCTGCACCTTCCTGACCAGACCCCCTAAATGTCTGCACCTTCCTGACCAGACCCCCTAAATGTCTGCACCTTCCAGACCAGACCCCCTAAATGTCTGCACCTCCCAGACCAGACCCCCTAAATGTCTGCACCTTCCAGACCAGACCCCCTAAATGTCTGCACCTCCCAGACCAGACCCCCTAAATGTCTGCACCTCCCAGACCAGACCCCCTAAATGTCTGCACCTCCCAGACCAGACCCCCTAAATGTCTGCACCTCCCAGACCAGACCCCCTTAATGTCTGCACATTCCAGACCAGACCCCCTAAATGTCTGCACCTTCCTGACCAGACCCCCTAAATGTCTGCACCTTCCTGACCAGACCCCCTAAATGTCTGCACCTTCCAGACCAGACCCCCTAAATGTCTGCACCTCCCAGACCAGACCCCCTAAATGTTTGCACCTCCCAGACCAGACCCCCTAAATGTCTGCACCTCCCAGACCAGACCCCTTAAATGTCTGCACCTTCCAGACCAGACCCCCTAAATGTCTGCACCTTCCAGACCAGACCCCCTAAATGTCTGCACCTCCCAGACCAGACCCCCTAAATGTCTGCACCTCCCAGACCAGACCCCCTAAATGTCTGCACCTCCCAGACCAAACCCCCTAAATGTCTCCACCTCCCAGACCAGACCCCCTAAATGTCTGCACCTCCCAGACCAGACCCCCTAAATGTCTGCACCTCCCAGACCAGACCCCCTAAATCTCTGCACCTCCCAGACCAGACCCCCTAAATGTCTGCACCTTCCAGACCAGACCCCCTAAATGTCTGCACCTCCCAGACCAGACCCCCTAAATGTCTGCACCTCCCAGACCAGACCCCCTAAATGTCTGCACCTCCCAGACCAGACCCCCTAAATGTCTCCACCTAACAGACCAGACCCCCTAAATGTCTGCACCTCCCAGACCAGACCCCCTTAATGTCTGCACTTTCCAGACCAGACCCCCTTAATGTCTGCACTTTCCAGACCAGACCCCCTAAATGTCTGCACCTCCCAGACCAAACCCCCTAAATGTCTCCACCTCCCAGACCAGACCCCCTAAATGTCTGCACCTCCCAGACCAGACCCCCTAAATGTCTGCACCTCCCAGACCAGACCCCCTAAATGTCTGCACCTTCCAGACCAGACCCCCTAAATGTCTGCACCTCCCAGACCAGACCCCCTAAATGTCTGCACCTCCCAGACCAGACCCCCTAAATGTCTGCACCTCCCAGACCAGACCCCCTAAATGTCTGCACATCCCAGACCAGACCCCCTAAATGTCTGCACCTTCCTGACCAGACCCCCTAAATGTCTGCACCTTCCTGACCAGACCCCCTAAATGTCTGCACCTTCCAGACCAGACCCCCTAAATGTCTGCACCTCCCAGACCAGACCCCCTAAATGTCTGCACCTTCCAGAACAGACCCCCTAAATGTCTGCACCTTCCAGACCAGACCCCTTAAATGTCTGCACTTTCCAGACCAGACCCCCTAAATGTCTGCACCTCCCAGACCAGACCCCCTAAATGTCTGCACCTTCCAGACCAGACCCCCTAAATGTCTGCACCTTCCTGACCAGACCCCCTAAATGTCTGCACCTTCCTGACCAGACCCCCTAAATGTCTGCACCTTCCAGACCAGACCCCCTAAATGTCTGCACCTCCCAGACCAAACCCCCTAAATGTCTGCACCTCCCAGACCAGACCCCCTAAATGTCTGCACCTTCCAGAACAGACCCCCTAAATGTCTGCACCTTCCAGACCAGACCCCCTAAATGTCTGCACCTTCCAGACCAGACCCCCTAAATGTCTGCACCTTCCTGACCAGACCCCCTAAATGTCTGCACCTTCCTGACCAGACCCCCTAAATGTCTGCACCTTCCAGACCAGACCCCCTAAATGTCTGCACCTCCCAGACCAAACCCCCTAAATGTCTGCACCTCCCAGACCAGACCCCCTAAATGTCTGCACCTTCCAGAACAGACCCCCTAAATGTCTGCACCTTCCAGACCAGACCCCCTAAATGTCTGCACCTCCCAGACCAGACCCCCTAAATGTCTGCACTTTCCAGACCAGACCCCCTAAATGTCTGCACCTCCCAGACCAGACCCCCTAAATGTCTGCACCTTCCAGACCAGACCCCCTAAATGTCTGCACCTTCCTGACCAGACCCCCTAAATGTCTGCACCTTCCAGACCAGACCCCCTAAATGTCTGCACCTCCCAGACCAGACCCCCTAAATGTCTGCACCTTCCAGACCAAACGCCCTAAATGTCTGCACCTTCCAGACCAGACCCCCTAAATGTCTGCACCTTCCAGACCAGACCCCCTAAATGTCTGCACCTTCCAGACCAAACGCCCTAAATGTCTGCACCTCCCAGACCAGACCACGTAAATGTCTGCACAAATATAACTATCAGAAGATGGCGGGGTCAGGCCCCTGAGGGAGCAGATAAAATGGTATAAAAATATAAAAAAAAAAAAAAAAAACTTAAAACCTAAGATCCCCTCCCCCAATGTGAAATGCCAAATCCACACATATTACACACCCCTGTGTCTGAAAACGCCCGATCTAAATACATATAGAAATATTCATCCCATATGGCAAATACTGTACAGGAAAATACCTGCAAAAATAAAGTAACCTTATACAGCTCTGTATACAGGAATATATGATATAGGGGGAGATATATGATATAGGGGAGATATATATTATAGGGGGAGATACATGATATAGGGGAGATATATGATATAGGGGGAGATATATGATATAGGGGGAGATATATGATATAGGGGTGATATAGGATATAGGGGGAGATATATGATATAGGGGAGATATATGATATAGGGGAGATATATGATATAGGGGTGATATAGGATATAGGGGGAGATATATGATATAGGGGAGATATATGATATAGGGGAGATATATGATATAGGGGTGATATAGGATATAGGGGGAGATATATGATATAGGGGAGATATATGATATAGGGGTGATATAGGATATAGGGGAGATATATATTATAGGGGGAGATACATGATATAGGGGAGATATATGATATAGGGGGAGATATATGATATAGGGGAGATATATGATATAGGGGAGATATAGGATATAGGGGGAGATATATGATATAGGGGAGATATATGATATAGGGGAGATATATGATATAGGGAGATAAATGATATAGGGGGAGATATATGATATAGGGGAGATATATGATTTAGGGGGAGATATATGATATAGGGGTGATATAGGATATAGGGGGAGATATATGATATAGGGGGAGATATATGATATAGGGAAGATATATGATATAGGGGAGATATATGATATAGGGGGAGATATATGATATAGGGGGAGATATATGATATAGGGGAGATATATGATATAGGGGAGATATATGATATAGGGGGAGATATATGTTATAGGGGAGATATATGATATAGGGGAGATATATGATATGGGGGAGATATATGATATGGGGGAGATATATGATATAGGGGGAGATATATGATATAGGGGAGATATATGATATAGGGGAGATATATGATATAGGGGAGATATAGGATATAGGGGGAGATATATGTTATAGGGGAGATATATGATATAGCCAATATATACGATATAGGGGAGATATATGTTATTGGGGAGATATATGATATAGGGGAGATATAGGATATAGGGGAGATATAGGGGAGATATATAATATAGGGGGAGATATAGGATATAGGGGAGATATAGGATATAGGGGGAGATATATGATATGGGGGAGATATAAATTATAGGGGAGATATATGATATAGGGGAGATATATGTTATAGGGGAGATATATGATATAGGGGAGATATATGATATAGGGGAGATATAAATTATAGGGGAGATATATGATATAGGGGAGATATATGTTATAGGGGAGATATATGATATAGGGGAGATATATGATATAGGGGAGATATAGGATATAGGGAAAATATATGATATGGGGGAGATATATGATATAGGGGGAGATATATGATATAGGGGAGATATAGGATATAGGGGAGATATAGGACATAGGGGAGATATAGGATATAGGGGAGATATATGTTATAGGGGAGATATATGATATAGGGGAGATATATGATATAGGGGAGATATATGATGTATGGGAGATATATGTTATAGGGGCGATATAGGATATAGGGGAGATATATGATATAGGGGGAGATATATGATATAGGGGGAGATATATGATATAGGGGGGAGATATAGGATATAGGGGAGATATATGATATAGGGGAGATATATGATATATGGGAGATATATGTTATAGGGGCGATATAGGATATAGGGGAGATATATGATATAGGGGGAGATATATGATATAGGGGGAGATATATGATATAGGGGGAGATATATGATATAGAGGAGATATATGATATAGGGGAGATATATGATATAGAGGAGATATATGATATAGGGGAGATATATGATATAAGGGGAGATATATGTTATAGGGGAGATATATGATATAGGGGAGATATATGATATAAGGGGAGATATATGATATAGGGGAGATATATGATATAGGGGGAGATATATGATATAGGGGAGATATATGATATAAGGGGAGATATATGATATAGGGGGAGATATATGATATAGGGGGGATATATGATATAAGGGGAGATATATGATATAAGGGGAGATATATGATATAGGAGAGATATATGATATAGGAGAGATATATGATATAGGGGAGATATATGATATAGGGGGAGATATATGATATAGAGGGAGATATATGATATAGGGGAGATATATGATATAGGGGAGATATATGATATAGGGAAGATATATGATATAGGGGAGATATATGATATAGGGGAGATATACACTCACCGGCCACTTTATTAGGTACACCTGTCCAACTGCTCGTTAACACTTAATTTCTAATCAGCCAATCACATGGCGGCAACTCAGTGCATTTAGGCATGTAGACATGGTCAAGACAATCTCCTGCAGTTCAAACCGAGCATCAGTATGGGGGGGAAGAAAGGGGATTTGAGTGCCTTTGAACGTGGCATGGTTGTTGGTGCCAGAAGGGCTGGTCTGAGTATTTCAGAAACTGCTGATCTACTGGGATTTTCACGCACAACCATCTCTAGGGTTTACAGAGAATGGTCCGAAAAAGAAAAAACATCCAGTGAGCGGCAGTTCTGTGGGGGGCGGAAATGCGTTGTTGATGCCAGAGGTCAGAGGAGAATGGCCAGACTGGTTCCAGCTGATAGAAAGGCAACAGTGACTCAAATAGCCACCCGTTACAACCAAGGTAGCCAGAAGAGCATCTCTGAACGCCGCACAGTACGTCCAACTTTGAGGCTACAGATGGGCTACAGCAGCAGAAGACCACACCGGGGGCCACTCCTTTCAGCTAAGAACAGGAAACTGAGGCTACAATTTGCACAAGCTCATTGAAATTGGACAATTGAAGATTGGAAAAACGTTGCCTGGTCTGATGAGTCTCGATTTCTGCTGCGACATTCGGATGGTAGGGTCAGAATTTGGCGTCAGCAACATGAAAGCATGGATCCATCCTGCCTTGTATCGGTAACGGTTCAGGCAGGTGGTGGTGGTGTCATGGTGTGGGGAATATTTTCTTGGCACTCTTTGGGCCCCTTGGTACCAATTGAGCATCGTTGCAACGCCAAAGCCTACCTGAGTATTGTTGCTGACCATGTCCATCCCTTTATGACCACAATGTACCCAACATCTGATGGCTACTTTCAGCAGGATAATGCAATGCCATGTCATAAAGCTGGAATCATCTCAGACTGGTTTCTTGAACATGACAATGAGGTCACTGTACTCCAATGGCCTCCACAGTCACCAGATCTCAATCCAATAGAGGAGCATCTTTGGGATGTGGTGGAACGGGAGATTGGCATCATGGATGTGCAGCCGACAAATCTGCGACTGCAACTGTGTGATGCCATCATGTCAATATGGACCAAAATCTCTGAGGAATGCTTCCAGCACCTTGTTGTATCTATGCCACGAAGAATTGAGGCAGTTCTGAAGGCAAAAGGGGGTCCAACCCGTTACTAGCATGGTGTACCTAATAAAGTGGCCGGTGAGTGTATGATATAGGAGAGATATATACGATATAGGGGGAGATATATGATATAGGGGGAGATATATGATATAGGGGAGATATATACGATATAGGGGGAGATATATGATATAGGGGAGATATATGATATAAGGGGAGATATATGATATAGGGGGAGATATATGATATAGGGGGAGATATATGATATAGGGGGAGATATATGATATAGGGGAGATATATGATATAGGGGGAGATATATGATATAGGGGGAGATATATGATATAGGGGAGATATATGATATAGGGGAGATATATGATATAGGGGGAGATATATGATATAGGGGAGATATATGATATAGGGGGAGATATATGATATAGGGGGAGATATATGATATAGGGGAGATATATGATATAGGGGGGAGATATATGATATAGGGGGAGATATATGATATAAGGGGAGATATATGATATAGGGGGAGATATATGATATAGGGGGAGATATATGATATAGGGGAGATATATGATATAGGGGGAGATATATGATATAGGGGGAAATATATGATATAAGGGGAGATATATGATATAGGGGGAGATATATGATATAGGGGGAGATATATGATATAGGGGGAGATATATGATATAAGGGGAGATATATGATATAGGGGGAGATATATGATATAGGGGGAGATATATGATATAGGGGGAGATATATGATATAGGGGAGATATATGATATAGGGGAGATATATGATATAGGGGGGATATATGATATAAGGGGAGATATATGATATAGGGGGAGATATATGATATAGGGGGAGATATATGATATAGGGGGAGATATATGATATAGGGGAGATATATGATATAGGGGAGATATATGATATAGGGGCGATATATGATATAGGGGGAGATATATGATATAGGGGAGATATATGATATGGGGGAGATATATGATATAGAGGGAGATATATGATATAGGGGGAAATATATGATATAGAGGGAGATATATGATATAGGGGGATATATGTTCTGGATTATTCCATCCTATGAGATCTTGTAGACTCCCGGTAGATGTTGTGCTGGCGCTGCCGTTACTGATCCTTTATATTCTACAACATTTCACTTCTATTCATCTCCAACATTTGTAAGAACAAAACTGCAAAGAAATCTTCAGATCTTACCTGGAAATGTGCAGGGAGTTAGGGACCACTTCTATCTCAACACACTGTACAAGGAGTGTCCTTTTTTGGTTCAGTTGATGGTTCAGGTGATGGTTTAGTTGATGGTCTTGCACCTCCATATTTATTCCCCTGTATATACACAAACCATATCCAGTATCAGCCTCCCATCATGGACACCGCACTATACACACAGGAGTTGTAGTCACATAGCAGAGCTGAGTTTGTCATCTGACACAAGTGACTGTGACCCCCCAATGTCTGACTACTATGACTACTGCGGTATACAGCACCAGGTCCAGAAGCCCCCGCTACCCCCATCCCAGGATAGGAGGGAGAGCTGGACAACAGGGTGACCCTAGGGCCGGGAATGGGGATGGGATGTCCTATGGAGGAATACACTATATACTATATACTACACTATATACTATATACTACACTATATACTACACTATATACTACACTATATACTATATACTACACTATATACTACACTATATACTACACTATATACTATACTATATACTACATACTACACTATATACTATACTATATACTACATACTACACTATATACTATACTATATACTACATACTACACTATATACTATACTATATGCTATATACTACACTATATACTACACTATATACTATACTATATACTACATACTACACTATATGCTATATACTACACTATATACTACACTATATGCTATATACTACACTATATACTATACTATATACTACATACTACACTATATACTATACTATATACTACATACTACACTATATACTATACTATATACTACATACTACACTATATACTATACTATATACTACATACTACACTATATGCTATATACTACACTATATACTACACTATATACTATACTATATACTACATACTACACTATATGCTATATACTACACTATATACTACACTATATGCTATATACTACACTATATACTACACTATATACTATACTATATACTACACTATATACTACACTATATATTATATACTACACTATATACTACACTATATGCTATATACTACACTATATACTACACTATATGCTATATACTACACTATATACTACACTATATACTACACTATATACTACACTATATACTATATACTACACTATATACTACACTATATGCTATATACTACACTATATACTACACTATATACTACACTATATACTACACTATATACTATATACTACACTATATACTACACTATATACTACACTATATACTATATACTACACTATATACTACACTATATACTACACTATATACTACACTATATACTACATACTACACTATATACTACACTATATGCTATATACTACACTATATACTACACTATATGCTATATACTACACTATATACTACACTATATGCTATATACAGTACTACACTATATACTACACTATATACTACACTATATACTATATACTACACTATATACTACATACTACACTATATACTACACTATATATTATATACTACACTATATACTACATACTACACTATATACTACACTATATACTATATACTACACTATATACTACATACTACACTATATACTACACTATATACTATATACTACACTATATACTACATACTACACTATATTCTACACTATATATTATATACTACACTATATACTACACTATATACTACATACTACACTATATACTACACTATATGCTATATACTACACTATATGCTATATACTACACTATATACTACACTATATGCTATATACAGTACTACACTATATACTACACTATATACTATATACTACACTATATACTACATACTACACTATATTCTACACTATATATTATATACTACACTATATACTACATACTACACTATATACTACACTATATACTATATACTACACTATATACTACATACTACACTATATTCTACACTATATATTATATACTACACTATATACTACATACTACACTATATTCTACACTATATATTATATACTACACTATATACTACATACTACACTATATACTACACTATACACTATATACTACACTATATACTACACTATATACTATATACTACACTATATACTACACTATATCCTATATACTACACTATATACTACACTATATGCTATATACTACACTATATACTACATACTACACTATATACTACACTATATGCTATATACTACATTATATACTATATACTACACTATATGCTATATACTACACTATATACTACATACTACACTATATACTACACTATATACTACATACTACACTATATACTATACTATATGCTATATACTACACTATATACTACACTATATGCTATATACTACACTATATACTACACTATATGCTATATACTACACTATATACTACACTATATGCTATATACTACACTATATACTATATACTACACTATATACTACACTATATGCTATATACTACACTATATACTATACTATATACTACATACTACTACTACTATATACTATACTATATACTACATACTACACTATATACTATACTATATACTACATACTACACTATATGCTATATACTACACTATATGCTATATACTACACTATATACTATACTATATACTACACTATATACTATACTATATACTACATACTACACTATATACTATACTATATACTACATACTACACTATATGCTATATACTACACTATATACTACACTATATGCTATATACTACACTATATACTATACTATATACTACATACTACACTATATACTATACTATATACTACTATACTACACTATATACTATACTATACTACACTATATACTACACTATATGCTATATACTACACTATATACTACACTATATACTATACTATATACTACACTATATGCTATATACTACACTATATACTACACTATATGCTATATACTACACTATATACTACACTATATACTACATACTACACTATATACTACACTATATACTATATACTAACACTATATACTACATACTACACTATATTCTACACTATATATTATACTACACTATATACTACATACTACACTATATACTATAACTATATGCTATATACTACACTATATACTACACTATATACTATACTATATACTACACTATATGCTATATACTACACTATATACTACACTATATGCTATATACTACACTATATACTACACTATATGCTATATACTACACTATATACTATATACTACACTATATACTACACTATATGCTATATACTACACTATATACA
>NW_027440639.1:0-75447 GCF_031893055.1 Leptodactylus fuscus | reverse complement strand
ACTTTCCCATGGCTGCGACCTTCTCAGCCCGAGCTACACTCAAGAGTACACGATCAATGAAGCGCTAAGGGGAAAGTAGAAATCCTGCTTCATACAAGTTGCCGAGTAAGCGATCAATGAAACCCTATGGTGAAAATCAAACTCCGGCATGATACAAGTTGCAAGATCACCCAGCTAGCCTATGATGGGTTGTCACTAGATAGGCTTAACTGTCAACTTTCCCATGGCTGCGACCTTCTCAGCCCGAGCTACACTCAAGAGTACACGATCAATGAAACCCTATGGGGAAAATCAAACTCCGACATGGTACAAGTTGCAAGATCACCCAGCTAGCCTATGATGGGTTGTCACTAGATAGGCTAAACTGTCAACTTTCCCATGGCTGCGACCTTCTCAGCCTGAGCTACACTCAAGAGTACACGATCAATGAAACCCTATGGGGAAAATCAAACTCCGACATGGTACAAGTTGCAAGATCACCCAGCTAGCCTATGATGGGCTGTCACTAGATAGGTTTAACTGTCAACTTTCCCATGGCTGCGTCATTCTCAGCCCGAGCTACACTCAAGAGTACACGATCAATGAAGCGCTAAGGGGAAAGTAGAAATCCTGCTTCATACAAGTTGCCGAGTAAGCGATCAATGAAACCCTATGGTGAAAATCAAACTCCGGCATGATACAAGTTGCAAGATCACCCAGCTAGCCTATGATGGGATGTCACTAGATAGGCTTAACTGTCAACTTTCCCATGGTTGCGACCTTCTCAGCCCGAGCTACACTCAAGAGTACACGATCAATGAAACCCTATGGGGAAAATCAAACTCCGACATGGTACAAGTTGCAAGATCACCCAGCTAGCCTATGATGGGCTGTCACTAGATAGGCTTAACTGTCAACTTTCCCATGGCTGCGTCATTCTCAGCCCAAGCTACACTCAAGAGTACACGATCAATGAAACCCTATGGGGAAAATTAAACTCCGACATTGTACAAGTTGCAAGATCACCCAGCTAGCCTATGATGTTTGTCACTAGATAGGCTTAACTGTCAACTTTCCCATGGCTGCGACCTTCTCAGCCCGAGCTACACTCAAGAGTACACGATCAATGAAGCGCTAAGGGGAAAGTAGAAATCCTGCTTCATACAAGTTGCCGAGTAAGCGATCAATGAAACCCTATGGTGAAAATCAAACTCCGGCATGATACAAGTTGCAAGATCACCCAGCTAGCCTATGATGGGTTGTCACTAGATAGGCTTAACTGTCAACTTTCCCATGGCTGCGACCTTCTCAGCCCGAGCTACACTCAAGAGTACACGATCAATGAAACCCTATGGGGAAAATCAAACTCCGACATGGTACAAGTTGCAAGATCACCCAGCTAGCCTATGATGGGTTGTCACTAGATAGGCTAAACTGTCAACTTTCCCATGGCTGCGACCTTCTCAGCCTGAGCTACACTCAAGAGTACACGATCAATGAAACCCTATGGGGAAAATCAAACTCCGACATGGTACAAGTTGCAAGATCACCCAGCTAGCCTATGATGGGCTGTCACTAGATAGGCTTAACTGTCAACTTTCCCATGGCTGCGTCATTCTCAGCCCGAGCTACACTCAAGAGTACACGATCAATGAAGCGATAAGGGGAAAGTAGAAATCCTGCTTCATACAAGTTGCCGAGTAAGCGATCAATGAAACCCTATGGTGAAAATCAAACTCCGGCATGATACAAGTTGCAAGATCACCCAGCTAGCCTATGATGGGTTGTCACTAGATAGGCTTAACTGTCAACTTTCCCATGGCTGCGACCTTCTCAGCCCGAGCTACACTCAAGAGTACACGATCAATGAAACCCTATGGGGAAAATCAAACTCCGACATGGTACAAGTTGCAAGATCACCCAGCTAGCCTATGATGGGCTGTCACTAGATAGGCTTAACTGTCAACTTTCCCATGGCTGCGTCATTCTCAGCCCGAGCTACACTCAAGAGTACACGATCACTGAGGCGCTGAGGGGAAAGTAGAAATCCTGCTTCATACAAGTTGCCGAGTAAGCGATCAATGAAACCCTATGGTGAAAATCAAACTCCCGCATGATACAAGTTGCAAGATCACCCAGCTAGCCTATGATGGGTTGTCACTAGATAGGCTTAACTGTCAACTTTCCCATGGCTGCGACCTTCTCAGCCCGAGCTACACTCAAGAGTACACGATCAATGAAACCCTATGGGGAAAATCAAACTCCGACATGGTACAAGTTGCAAGATCACCCAGCTAGCCTATGATGGGTTGTCACTAGATAGGCTAAACTGTCAACTTTCCCATGGCTGCGACCTTCTCAGCCTGAGCTACACTCAAGAGTACACGATCAATGAAACCCTATGGGGAAAATCAAACTCCGACATGGTACAAGTTGCAAGATCACCCAGCTAGCCTATGATGGGCTGTCACTAGATAGGCTTAACTGTCAACTTTCCCATGGCTGCGTCATTCTCAGCCCGAGCTACACTCAAGAGTACACGATCAATGAAGCGCTAAGGGGAAAGTAGAAATCCTGCTTCATACAAGTTGCCGAGTAAGCGATCAATGAAACCCTATGGTGAAAATCAAACTCCGGCATGATACAAGTTGCAAGATCACCCAGCTAGCCTATGATGGGTTGTCACTAGATAGGCTTAACTGTCAACTTTCCCATGGTTGCGACCTTCTCAGCCCGAGCTACACTCAAGAGTACACGATCAATGAAACCCTATGGGGAAAATCAAACTCCGACATGGTACAAGTTGAAAGATCACCCAGCTAGCCTATGATGGGTTGTCACTAGATAGGCTAAACTGTCAACTTTCCCATGGCTGCGACCTTCTCAGCCTGAGCTACACTCAAGAGTACACGATCAATGAAACCCTATGGGGAAAATCAAACTCCGACATGGTACAAGTTGCAAGATCACCCAGCTAGCCTATGATGGGCTGTCACTAGATAGGCTTAACTGTCAACTTTCCCATGGCTGCGTCATTCTCAGCCCGAGCTACACTCAAGAGTACACGATCACTGAAGCGCTAAGGGGGAAAGTAGAAATCCTGCTTCATACAAGTTGCCGAGTAAGCGATCAATGAAACCCTATGGTGAAAATCAAACTCCGGCATGATACAAGTTGCAAGATCACCCAGCTAGCCTATGATGGGTTGTCACTAGATAGGCTTAACTGTCAACATTCCCATGGTTGCGACCTTCTCAGCCCGAGCTACAGTCAAGAGTACACGATCAATGAAACCCTATGGGGAAAATCAAACTCCGACATGGTACAAGTTGAAAGATCACCCAGCTAGCCTATGATGGGTTGTCACTAGATAGGCTAAACTGTCAACTTTCCCATGGCTGCGACCTTCTCAGCCTGAGCTACACTCAAGAGTACACGATCAATGAAACCCTATGGGGTTCAAACTCCGACATTGTACAAGTTGCAAGATCACCCAGCTAGCCTATGATGGGCTGTCACTAGATAGGCTTAACTGTCAACTTTCTCATGGCTGCGTCATTCTCAGCCCGAGCTACACTCAAGAGTACACGATCAATGAAGCGCTAAGGGGAAAGTAGAAATCCTGCTTCATACAAGTTGCCGAGTAAGCGATCAATGAAACCCTATGGTGAAAATCAAACTCCGGCATGATACAAGTTGCAAGATCACCCAGCTAGCCTATGATGGGTTGTCACTAGATAGGCTTAACTGTCAACTTTCCCATGGCTGCGACCTTCTCAGCCCGAGCTACACTCAAGAGTACACGATCAATGAAACCCTATGGGGAAAATCAAACTCCGACATGGTACAAGTTGCAAGATCACCCAGCTAGCCTATGATGGGCTGTCACTAGATAGGCTTAACTGTCAACTTTCCCATGGCTGCGTCATTCTCAGCCCGAGCTACACTCAAGAGTACACGATCACTGAGGCGCTGAGGGGAAAGTAGAAATCCTGCTTCATACAAGTTGCCGAGTAAGCGATCAATGAAACCCTATGGTGAAAATCAAACTCCGGCATGATACAAGTTGCAAGATCACCCAGCTAGCCTATGATGGGTTGTCACTAGATAGGCTTAACTGTCAACTTTCCCATGGTTGCGACCTTCTCAGCCCGAGCTACACTCAAGAGTACACGATCAATGAAACCCTATGGGGAAAATCAAACTCCGACATGGTACAAGTTGAAAGATCACCCAGCTAGCCTATGATGGGTTGTCACTAGATAGGCTAAACTGTCAACTTTCCCATGGCTGCGACCTTCTCAGCCTGAGCTACACTCAAGAGTACACGATCAATGAAACCCTATGGGGAAAATCAAACTCCGACATGGTACAAGTTGCAAGATCACCCAGCTAGCCTATGATGGGCTGTCACTAGATAGGCTTAACTGTCAACTTTCCCATGGCTGCGTCATTCTCAGCCCGAGCTACACTCAAGAGAGTACACGATCACTTGAAGCGCTAAGGGGAAAGTAGAAATCCTGCTTCATACAAGTTGCCGAGTAAGCGATCAATGAAACCCTATGGTGAAAATCAAACTCCGGCATGATACAAGTTGCAAGATCACCCAGCTAGCCTATGATGGGTTGTCACTAGATAGGCTTAACTGTCAACTTTCCCATGGTTGCGACCTTCTCAGCCCGAGCTACAGTCAAGAGTACACGACCAATGAAACCCTATGGGGAAAATCAAACTCCGACATTGTACAAGTTGCAAGATCACCCAGCTAGCCTATGATGGGTTGTCACTAGATAGGCTTAACTGTCAACTTTCCCATGGCTGCGACCTTCTCAGCCCGAGCTACACTCAAGAGTACACGATCAATGAAGCGCTAAGGGGAAAGTAGAAATCCTGCTTCATACAAGTTGCCGAGTAAGCGATCAATGAAACCCTATGGTGAAAATCAAACTCCGGCATGATACAAGTTGCAAGATCACCCAGCTAGCCTATGATGGGTTGTCACTAGATAGGCTTAACTGTCAACTTTCCCATGGCTGCGACCTTCTCAGCCCGAGCTACACTCAAGAGTACACGATCAATGAAACCCTATGGGGAAAATCAAACTCCGACATGGTACAAGTTGCAAGATCACCCAGCTAGCCTATGATGGGTTGTCACTAGATAGGCTAAACTGTCAACTTTCCCATGGCTGCGACCTTCTCAGCCTGAGCAACACTCAAGAGTACACGATCAATGAAACCCTAAGGGGAAAATTAAACTCCGACATGGTACAAGTTGCAAGATCACCCAGCTAGCCTATGATGGGTTGTCACTAGATAGGCTAAACTGTCAACTTTCCCATGGCTGCGTCATTCTCAGCCGAGCTACACTCAAGAGTACACGATCAATGAAGCGCTAAGGGGAAAGTAGAAATCCTGCTTCATACAAGTTGCCGAGTAAGCGATCAATGAAACCCTATGGTGAAAATCAAACTCCGGCATGATACAAGTTGCAAGATCACCCAGCTAGCCTATGATGGTTTGTCACTAGATAGGCTTAACTGTCAACTTTCCCATGGTTGCGACCTTCTCAGCCCGAGCTACACTCAAGAGTACACGATCAATGAAACCCTATGGAGAAAATCAAACTCCGACATGGTACAAGTTGAAAGATCACCCAGCTAGCCTATGATGGGCTGTCACTAGATAGGCTTAACTGTCAACTTTCCCATGGCTGCGTCATTCTCAGCCCGAGCTACACTCAAGAGTACACGATCACTGAAGCGCTAAGGGGAAAGTAGAAATCCTGCTTCATACAAGTTGCCGAGTAAGCGATCAATGAAACCCTATGGTGAAAATCAAACTCCGGCATGATACAAGTTGCAAGATCACCCAGCTAGCCTATGATGGGTTGTCACTAGATAGGCTTAACTGTCAACTTTCCCATGGTTGCGACCTTCTCAGCCCGAGCTACAGTCAAGAGTACACGATCAATGAAACCCTATGGTGAAAATCAAACTCCGGCATGATACAAGTTGCAAGATCACCCAGCTAGCCTATGATGGGTTGTCACTAGATAGGCTAAACTGTCAACTTTCCCATGGCTGCGACCTTCTCAGCCTGAGCTACACTCAAGAGTACACGATCAATGAAGCGCTAAGGGGAAAGTAGAAATCCTGCTTCATACAAGTTGCCGAGTAAGCGATCAATGAAACCCTATGGTGAAAATCAAACTCCGGCATGATACAAGTTGCAAGATCACCCAGCTAGCCTATGATGGGTTGTCACTAGATAGGCTTAACTGTCAACTTTCCCATGGCTGCGACCTTCTCAGCCCGAGCTACACTCAAGAGTACACGATCAATGAAACCCTATGGGGAAAATCAAACTCCGACATGGTACAAGTTGCAAGATCACCCAGCTAGCCTATGATGGGCTGTCACTAGATAGGCTTAACTGTCAACTTTCCCATGGCTGCGTCATTCTCAGCCCGAGCTACACTCAAGAGTACACGATCACTGAAGCGCTAAGGGGAAAGTAGAAATCCTGCTTCATACAAGTTGCCGAGTAAGCGATCAATGAAACCCTATGGTGAAAATCAAACTCCGGCATGATACAAGTTGCAAGATCACCCAGCTAGCCTATGATGGGTTGTCACTAGATAGGCTTAACTGTCAACTTTCCCATGGTTGCGACCTTCTCAGCCCGAGCTACAGTCAAGAGTACACGATCAATGAAACCCTATGGGGAAAATCAAACTCCGACATGGTACAAGTTGAAAGATCACCCAGCTAGCCTATGATGGGTTGTCACTAGATAGGCTAAACTGTCAACTTTCCCATGGCTGCGACCTTCTCAGCCTGAGCTACACTCAAGAGTACACGATCAATGAAACGCTAAGGGGAAAGTAGAAATCCTGCTTCATACAAGTTGCCGAGTAAGCGATCAATGAAACCCTATGGTGAAAATCAAACTCCCGCATGATACAAGTTGCAAGATCACCCAGCTAGCCTATGATGGGTTGTCACTAGATAGGCTTAACTGTCAACTTTCCCATGGCTGCGACCTTCTCAGCCCGAGCTACACTCAAGAGTACACGATCAATGAAACCCTATGGGGAAAATCAAACTCCGACATGGTACAAGTTGCAAGATCACCCAGCTAGCCTATGATGGGTTGTCACTAGATAGGCTAAACTGTCAACTTTCCCATGGCTGCGACCTTCTCAGCCTGAGCTACACTCAAGAGTACACGATCAATGAAACCCTATGGGGAAAATCAAACTCCGACATGGTACAAGTTGCAAGATCACCCAGCTAGCCTATGATGGGCTGTCACTAGATAGGCTTAACTGTCAACTTTCCCATGGCTGCGTCATTCTCAGCCCGAGCTACACTCAAGAGTACACGATCAATGAAGCGCTAAGGGGAAAGTAGAAATCCTGCTTCATACAAGTTGCCGAGTAAGCGATCAATGAAACCCTATGGTGAAAATCAAACTCCGGCATGATACAAGTTGCAAGATCACCCAGCTAGCCTATGATGGGTTGTCACTAGATAGGCTTAACTGTCAACTTTCCCATGGTTGCGACCTTCTCAGCCCGAGCTACACTCAAGAGTACACGATCAATGAAACCCTATGGGGAAAATCAAACTCCGACATGGTACAAGTTGAAAGATCACCCAGCTAGCCTATGATGGGTTGTCACTAGATAGGCTAAACTGTCAACTTTCCCATGGCTGCGACCTTCTCAGCCTGAGCTACACTCAAGAGTACACGATCAATGAAACCCTATGGGGAAAATCAAACTCCGACATGGTACAAGTTGCAAGATCACCCAGCTAGCCTATGATGGGCTGTCACTAGATAGGCTTAACTGTCAACTTTCCCATGGCTGCGTCATTCTCAGCCCGAGCTACACTCAAGAGTACACGATCACTGAAGCGCTAAGGGGAAAGTAGAAATCCTGCTTCATACAAGTTGCCGAGTAAGCGATCAATGAAACCCTATGGTGAAAATCAAACTCCGGCATGATACAAGTTGCAAGATCACCCAGCTAGCCTATGATGGGTTGTCACTAGATAGGCTTAACTGTCAACATTCCCATGGTTGCGACCTTCTCAGCCCGAGCTACAGTCAAGAGTACACGATCAATGAAACCCTATGGGGAAAATCAAACTCCGACATGGTACAAGTTGAAAGATCACCCAGCTAGCCTATGATGGGTTGTCACTAGATAGGCTAAACTGTCAACTTTCCCATGGCTGCGACCTTCTCAGCCTGAGCTACACTCAAGAGTACACGATCAATGAAACCCTATGGGGAAAATCAAACTCCGACATTGTACAAGTTGCAAGATCACCCAGCTAGCCTATGATGGGCTGTCACTAGATAGGCTTAACTGTCAACTTTCCCATGGCTGCGTCATTCTCAGCCCGAGCTACACTCAAGAGTACACGATCAATGAAGCGCTAAGGGGAAAGTAGAAATCCTGCTTCATACAAGTTGCCGAGTAAGCGATCAATGAAACCCTATGGTGAAAATCAAACTCCGGCATGATACAAGTTGCAAGATCACCCAGCTAGCCTATGATGGGTTGTCACTAGATAGGCTTAACTGTCAACTTTCCCATGGTTGCGACCTTCTCAGCCCGAGCTACACTCAAGAGTACACGATCAATGAAACCCTATGGAGAAAATCAAACTCCGACATGGTACAAGTTGAAAGATCACCCAGCTAGCCTATGATGGGCTGTCACTAGATAGGCTTAACTGTCAACTTTCCCATGGCTGCGTCATTCTCAGCCCGAGCTACACTCAAGAGTACACGATCACTGAAGCGCTAAGGGGAAAGTAGAAATCCTGCTTCATACAAGTTGCCGAGTAAGCGATCAATGAAACCCTATGGTGAAAATCAAACTCCGGCATGATACAAGTTGCAAGATCACCCAGCTAGCCTATGATGGGTTGTCACTAGATAGGCTAAACTGTCAACTTTCCCATGGCTGCGACCTTCTCAGCCTGAGCTACACTCAAGAGTACACGATCAATGAAGCGCTAAGGGGAAAGTAGAAATCCTGCTTCATACAAGTTGCCGAGTAAGCGATCAATGAAACCCTATGGTGAAAATCAAACTCCGCCATGATACAAGTTGCAAGATCACCCAGCTAGCCTATGATGGGTTGTCACTAGATAGGCTTAACTGTCAACTTTCCCATGGTTGCGACCTTCTCAGCCCGAGCTACACTCAAGAGTACACGATCAATGAAACCCTATGGGGAAAATCAAACTCCGACATAGTACAAGTTGCAAGATCACCCAGCTAGCCTATGATGGGTTGTCACTAGATAGGCTTAACTGTCAACTTTCCCATGGCTGCGACCTTCTCAGCCCGAGCTACACTCAAGAGTACACGATCAATGAAACCCTATGGGGAAAATCAAACCCCGACATGGTACAAGTTGCAAGATCACCCAGCTAGCCTATGATGGGCTGTCACTAGATAGGCTTAACTGTCAACTTTCCCATGGCTGCGTCATTCTCAGCCCAAGCTACACTCAAGAGTACACGATCAATGAAACCCTATGGGGAAAATTAAACTCCGACATTGTACAAGTTGAAAGATCACCCAGCTAGCCTATGATGGGTTGTCACTAGATAGGCTAAACTGTCAACTTTCCCATGGTTGCGACCTTCTCAGCCCGAGCTACAGTCAAGAGTACACGATCACTGAAGCGCTAAGGGGAAAGTAGAAATCCTGCTTCATACAAGTTGCCGAGTAAGCGATCAATGAAACCCTATGGTGAAAATCAAACTCCGGCATGATACAAGTTGCAAGATCACCCAGCTAGCCTATGATGGGTTGTCACTAGATAGGCTTAACTGTCAACTTTCCCATGGTTGCGACCTTCTCAGCCCGAGCTACAGTCAAGAGTACACGATCAATGAAACCCTATGGGGAAAATCAAACTCCGACATGGTACAAGTTGAAAGATCACCCAGCTAGCCTATGATGGGTTGTCACTAGATAGGCTAAACTGTCAACTTTCCCATGGCTGCGACCTTCTCAGCCCGAGCTACACTCAAGAGTACACGATCAATGAAACGCTAAGGGGAAAGTAGAAATCCTGCTTCATACAAGTTGCCGAGTAAGCGATCAATGAAACCCTATGGTGAAAATCAAACTCCGGCATGATACAAGTTGCAAGATCACCCAGCTAGCCTATGATGGGTTGTCACTAGATAGGCTTAACTGTCAACTTTCCCATGGCTGCGACCTTCTCAGCCCGAGCTACACTCAAGAGTACACGATCAATGAAACCCTATGGGGAAAATCAAACTCCGACATGGTACAAGTTGCAAGATCACCCAGCTAGCCTATGATGGGTTGTCACTAGATAGGCTAAACTGTCAACTTTCCCATGGCTGCGACCTTCTCAGCCTGAGCTACACTCAAGAGTACACGATCAATGAAACCCTATGGGGAAAATCAAACTCCGACATGGTACAAGTTGCAAGATCACCCAGCTAGCCTATGATGGGCTGTCACTAGATAGGTTTAACTGTCAACTTTCCCATGGCTGCGTCATTCTCAGCCCGAGCTACACTCAAGAGTACACGATCAATGAAGCGCTAAGGGGAAAGTAGAAATCCTGCTTCATACAAGTTGCCGAGTAAGCGATCAATGAAACCCTATGGTGAAAATCAAACTCCGGCATGATACAAGTTGCAAGATCACCCAGCTAGCCTATGATGGGATGTCACTAGATAGGCTTAACTGTCAACTTTCCCATGGTTGCGACCTTCTCAGCCCGAGCTACACTCAAGAGTACACGATCAATGAAACCCTATGGGGAAAATCAAACTCCGACATGGTACAAGTTGCAAGATCACCCAGCTAGCCTATGATGGGCTGTCACTAGATAGGCTTAACTGTCAACTTTCCCATGGCTGCGTCATTCTCAGCCCAAGCTACACTCAAGAGTACACGATCAATGAAACCCTATGGGGAAAATTAAACTCCGACATTGTACAAGTTGCAAGATCACCCAGCTAGCCTATGATGGGTTGTCACTAGATAGGCTTAACTGTCAACTTTCCCATGGCTGCGACCTTCTCAGCCCGAGCTACACTCAAGAGTACACGATCAATGAAGCGCTAAGGGGAAAGTAGAAATCCTGCTTCATACAAGTTGCCGAGTAAGCGATCAATGAAACCCTATGGTGAAAATCAAACTCCGGCATGATACAAGTTGCAAGATCACCCAGCTAGCCTATGATGGGTTGTCACTAGATAGGCTTAACTGTCAACTTTCCCATGGCTGCGACCTTCTCAGCCCGAGCTACACTCAAGAGTACACGATCAATGAAACCCTATGGGGAAAATCAAACTCCGACATGGTACAAGTTGCAAGATCACCCAGCTAGCCTATGATGGGTTGTCACTAGATAGGCTAAACTGTCAACTTTCCCATGGCTGCGACCTTCTCAGCCTGAGCTACACTCAAGAGTACACGATCAATGAAACCCTATGGGGAAAATCAAACTCCGACATGGTACAAGTTGCAAGATCACCCAGCTAGCCTATGATGGGCTGTCACTAGATAGGCTTAACTGTCAACTTTCCCATGGCTGCGTCATTCTCAGCCCGAGCTACACTCAAGAGTACACGATCAATGAAGCGATAAGGGGAAAGTAGAAATCCTGCTTCATACAAGTTGCCGAGTAAGCGATCAATGAAACCCTATGGTGAAAATCAAACTCCGGCATGATACAAGTTGCAAGATCACCCAGCTAGCCTATGATGGGTTGTCACTAGATAGGCTTAACTGTCAACTTTCCCATGGCTGCGACCTTCTCAGCCCGAGCTACACTCAAGAGTACACGATCAATGAAACCCTATGGGGAAAATCAAACTCCGACATGGTACAAGTTGCAAGATCACCCAGCTAGCCTATGATGGGCTGTCACTAGATAGGCTTAACTGTCAACTTTCCCATGGCTGCGTCATTCTCAGCCCGAGCTACACTCAAGAGTACACGATCACTGAGGCGCTGAGGGGAAAGTAGAAATCCTGCTTCATACAAGTTGCCGAGTAAGCGATCAATGAAACCCTATGGTGAAAATCAAACTCCGGCATGATACAAGTTGCAAGATCACCCAGCTAGCCTATGATGGGTTGTCACTAGATAGGCTTAACTGTCAACTTTCCCATGGTTGCGACCTTCTCAGCCCGAGCTACACTCAAGAGTACACGATCAATGAAACCCTATGGGGAAAATCAAACTCCGACATGGTACAAGTTGAAAGATCACCCAGCTAGCCTATGATGGGTTGTCACTAGATAGGCTAAACTGTCAACTTTCCCATGGCTGCGACCTTCTCAGCCTGAGCTACACTCAAGAGTACACGATCAATGAAACCCTATGGGGAAAATCAAACTCCGACATGGTACAAGTTGCAAGATCACCCAGCTAGCCTATGATGGGCTGTCACTAGATAGGCTTAACTGTCAACTTTCCCATGGCTGCGTCATTCTCAGCCCGAGCTACACTCAAGAGTACACGATCACTGAAGCGCTAAGGGGAAAGTAGAAATCCTGCTTCATACAAGTTGCCGAGTAAGCGATCAATGAAACCCTATGGTGAAAATCAAACTCCGGCATGATACAAGTTGCAAGATCACCCAGCTAGCCTATGATGGGTTGTCACTAGATAGGCTTAACTGTCAACTTTCCCATGGTTGCGACCTTCTCAGCCCGAGCTACAGTCAAGAGTACACGACCAATGAAACCCTATGGGGAAAATCAAACTCCGACATTGTACAAGTTGCAAGATCACCCAGCTAGCCTATGATGGGTTGTCACTAGATAGGCTTAACTGTCAACTTTCCCATGGCTGCGACCTTCTCAGCCCGAGCTACACTCAAGAGTACACGATCAATAAAGCGCTAAGGGGAAAGTAGAAATCCTGCTTCATACAAGTTGCCGAGTAAGCGATCAATGAAACCCTATGGTGAAAATCAAACTCCGGCATGATACAAGTTGCAAGATCACCCAGCTAGCCTATGATGGGTTGTCACTAGATAGGCTTAACTGTCAACTTTCCCATGGCTGCGACCTTCTCAGCCCGAGCTACACTCAAGAGTACACGATCAATGAAACCCTATGGGGAAAATCAAACTCCGACATGGTACAAGTTGCAAGATCACCCAGCTAGCCTATGATGGGTTGTCACTAGATAGGCTAAACTGTCAACTTTCCCATGGCTGCGACCTTCTCAGCCTGAGCAACACTCAAGAGTACACGATCAATGAAACCCTAAGGGGAAAATCAAACTCCGACATGGTACAAGTTGCAAGATCACCCAGCTAGCCTATGATGGGTTGTCACTAGATAGGCTAAACTGTCAACTTTCCCATGGCTGCGTCATTCTCAGCCCGAGCTACACTCAAGAGTACACGATCAATGAAGCGCTAAGGGGAAAGTAGAAATCCTGCTTCATACAAGTTGCCGAGTAAGCGATCAATGAAACCCTATGGTGAAAATCAAACTCCGGCATGATACAAGTTGCAAGATCACCCAGCTAGCCTATGATGGGTTGTCACTAGATAGGCTTAACTGTCAACTTTCCCATGGTTGCGACCTTCTCAGCCCGAGCTACACTCAAGAGTACACGATCAATGAAACCCTATGGAGAAAATCAAACTCCGACATGGTACAAGTTGAAAGATCACCCAGCTAGCCTATGATGGGCTGTCACTAGATAGGCTTAACTGTCAACTTTCCCATGGCTGCGTCATTCTCAGCCCGAGCTACACTCAAGAGTACACGATCACTGAAGCGCTAAGGGGAAAGTAGAAATCCTGCTTCATACAAGTTGCCGAGTAAGCGATCAATGAAACCCTATGGTGAAAATCAAACTCCGGCATGATACAAGTTGCAAGATCACCCAGCTAGCCTATGATGGGTTGTCACTAGATAGGCTTAACTGTCAACTTTCCCATGGTTGCGACCTTCTCAGCCCGAGCTACAGTCAAGAGTACACGATCAATGAAACCCTATGGTGAAAATCAAACTCCGGCATGATACAAGTTGCAAGATCACCCAGCTAGCCTATGATGGGTTGTCACTAGATAGGCTAAACTGTCAACTTTCCCATGGCTGCGACCTTCTCAGCCTGAGCTACACTCAAGAGTACACGATCAATGAAGCGCTAAGGGGAAAGTAGAAATCCTGCTTCTTACAAGTTGCCGAGTAAGCGATCAATGAAACCCTATGGTGAAAATCAAACTCCGGCATGATACAAGTTGCAAGATCACCCAGCTAGCCTATGATGGGTTGTCACTAGATAGGCTTAACTGTCAACTTTCCCATGGCTGCGACCTTCTCAGCCCGAGCTACACTCAAGAGTACACGATCAATGAAACCCTATGGGGAAAATCAAACTCCGACATGGTACAAGTTGCAAGATCACCCAGCTAGCCTATGATGGGCTGTCACTAGATAGGCTTAACTGTCAACTTTCCCATGGCTGCGTCATTCTCAGCCCGAGCTACACTCAAGAGTACACGATCACTGAAGCGCTAAGGGGAAAGTAGAAATCCTGCTTCATACAAGTTGCCGAGTAAGCGATCAATGAAACCCTATGGTGAAAATCAAACTCCGGCATGATACAAGTTGCAAGATCACCCAGCTAGCCTATGATGGGTTGTCACTAGATAGGCTTAACTGTCAACTTTCCCATGGTTGCGACCTTCTCAGCCCGAGCTACAGTCAAGAGTACACGATCAATGAAACCCTATGGGGAAAATCAAACTCCGACATGGTACAAGTTGAAAGATCACCCAGCTAGCCTATGATGGGTTGTCACTAGATAGGCTAAACTGTCAACTTTCCCATGGCTGCGACCTTCTCAGCCTGAGCTACACTCAAGAGTACACGATCAATGAAACGCTAAGGGGAAAGTAGAAATCCTGCTTCATACAAGTTGCCGAGTAAGCGATCAATGAAACCCTATGGTGAAAATCAAACTCCCGCATGATACAAGTTGCAAGATCACCCAGCTAGCCTATGATGGGTTGTCACTAGATAGGCTTAACTGTCAACTTTCCCATGGCTGCGACCTTCTCAGCCCGAGCTACACTCAAGAGTACACGATCAATGAAACCCTATGGGGAAAATCAAACTCCGACATGGTACAAGTTGCAAGATCACCCAGCTAGCCTATGATGGGTTGTCACTAGATAGGCTAAACTGTCAACTTTCCCATGGCTGCGACCTTCTCAGCCTGAGCTACACTCAAGAGTACACGATCAATGAAACCCTATGGGGAAAATCAAACTCCGACATGGTACAAGTTGCAAGATCACCCAGCTAGCCTATGATGGGCTGTCACTAGATAGGCTTAACTGTCAACTTTCCCATGGCTGCGTCATTCTCAGCCCGAGCTACACTCAAGAGTACACGATCAATGAAGCGCTAAGGGGAAAGTAGAAATCCTGCTTCATACAAGTTGCCGAGTAAGCGATCAATGAAACCCTATGGTGAAAATCAAACTCCGGCATGATACAAGTTGCAAGATCACCCAGCTAGCCTATGATGGGTTGTCACTAGATAGGCTTAACTGTCAACTTTCCCATGGTTGCGACCTTCTCAGCCCGAGCTACACTCAAGAGTACACGATCAATGAAACCCTATGGGGAAAATCAAACTCCGACATGGTACAAGTTGAAAGATCACCCAGCTAGCCTATGATGGGTTGTCACTAGATAGGCTAAACTGTCAACTTTCCCATGGCTGCGACCTTCTCAGCCTGAGCTACACTCAAGAGTACACGATCAATGAAACCCTATGGGGAAAATCAAACTCCGACATGGTACAAGTTGCAAGATCACCCAGCTAGCCTATGATGGGTTGTCACTAGATAGGCTTAACTGTCAACTTTCCCATGGCTGCGACCTTCTCAGCCCGAGCTACACTCAAGAGTACACGATCAATGAAACCCTATGGGGAAAATCAAACCCCGACATGGTACAAGTTGCAAGATCACCCAGCTAGCCTATGATGGGCTGTCACTAGATAGGCTTAACTGTCAACTTTCCCATGGCTGCGTCATTCTCAGCCCAAGCTACACTCAAGAGTACACGATCAATGAAACCCTATGGGGAAAATTAAACTCCGACATTGTACAAGTTGAAAGATCACCCAGCTAGCCTATGATGGGTTGTCACTAGATAGGCTAAACTGTCAACTTTCCCATGGTTGCGACCTTCTCAGCCCGAGCTACAGTCAAGAGTACACGATCACTGAAGCGCTAAGGGGAAAGTAGAAATCCTGCTTCATACAAGTTGCCGAGTAAGCGATCAATGAAACCCTATGGTGAAAATCAAACTCCGGCATGATACAAGTTGCAAGATCACCCAGCTAGCCTATGATGGGTTGTCACTAGATAGGCTTAACTGTCAACTTTCCCATGGTTGCGACCTTCTCAGCCCGAGCTACAGTCAAGAGTACACGATCAATGAAACCCTATGGGGAAAATCAAACTCCGACATGGTACAAGTTGAAAGATCACCCAGCTAGCCTATGATGGGTTGTCACTAGATAGGCTAAACTGTCAACTTTCCCATGGCTGCGACCTTCTCAGCCCGAGCTACACTCAAGAGTACACGATCAATGAAGCGCTAAGGGGAAAGTAGAAATCCTGCTTCATACAAGTTGCCGAGTAAGCGATCAATGAAACCCTATGGTGAAAATCAAACTCCGGCATGATACAAGTTGCAAGATCACCCAGCTAGCCTATGATGGGTTGTCACTAGATAGGCTTAACTGTCAACTTTCCCATGGCTGCGACCTTCTCAGCCCGAGCTACACTCAAGAGTACACGATCAATGAAACCCTATGGGGAAAATCAAACTCCGACATGGTACAAGTTGCAAGATCACCCAGCTAGCCTATGATGGGTTGTCACTAGATAGGCTAAACTGTCAACTTTCCCATGGCTGCGACCTTCTCAGCCTGAGCTACACTCAAGAGTACACGATCAATGAAACCCTATGGGGAAAATCAAACTCCGACATGGTACAAGTTGCAAGATCACCCAGCTAGCCTATGATGGGCTGTCACTAGATAGGTTTAACTGTCAACTTTCCCATGGCTGCGTCATTCTCAGCCCGAGCTACACTCAAGAGTACACGATCAATGAAGCGCTAAGGGGAAAGTAGAAATCCTGCTTCATACAAGTTGCCGAGTAAGCGATCAATGAAACCCTATGGTGAAAATCAAACTCCGGCATGATACAAGTTGTAAGATCACCCAGCTAGCCTATGATGGGATGTCACTAGATAGGCTTAACTGTCAACTTTCCCATGGTTGCGACCTTCTCAGCCCGAGCTACACTCAAGAGTACACGATCAATGAAACCCTATGGGGAAAATCAAACTCCGACATGGTACAAGTTGCAAGATCACCCAGCTAGCCTATGATGGGCTGTCACTAGATAGGCTTAACTGTCAACTTTCCCATGGCTGCGTCATTCTCAGCCCAAGCTACACTCAAGAGTACACGATCAATGAAACCCTATGGGGAAAATTAAACTCCGACATTGTACAAGTTGCAAGATCACCCAGCTAGCCTATGATGGGTTGTCACTAGATAGGCTTAACTGTCAACTTTCCCATGGCTGCGACCTTCTCAGCCCGAGCTACACTCAAGAGTACACGATCAATGAAGCGCTAAGGGGAAAGTAGAAATCCTGCTTCATACAAGTTGCCGAGTAAGCGATCAATGAAACCCTATGGTGAAAATCAAACTCCGGCATGATACAAGTTGCAAGATCACCCAGCTAGCCTATGATGGGTTGTCACTAGATAGGCTTAACTGTCAACTTTCCCATGGCTGCGACCTTCTCAGCCCGAGCTACACTCAAGAGTACACGATCAATGAAACCCTATGGGGAAAATCAAACTCCGACATGGTACAAGTTGCAAGATCACCCAGCTAGCCTATGATGGGTTGTCACTAGATAGGCTAAACTGTCAACTTTCCCATGGCTGCGACCTTCTCAGCCTGAGCTACACTCAAGAGTACACGATCAATGAAACCCTATGGGGAAAATCAAACTCCGACATGGTACAAGTTGCAAGATCACCCAGCTAGCCTATGATGGGCTGTCACTAGATAGGCTTAACTGTCAACTTTCCCATGGCTGCGTCATTCTCAGCCCGAGCTACACTCAAGAGTACACGATCAATGAAGCGATAAGGGGAAAGTAGAAATCCTGCTTCATACAAGTTGCCGAGTAAGCGATCAATGAAACCCTATGGTGAAAATCAAACTCCGGCATGATACAAGTTGCAAGATCACCCAGCTAGCCTATGATGGGTTGTCACTAGATAGGCTTAACTGTCAACTTTCCCATGGCTGCGACCTTCTCAGCCCGAGCTACACTCAAGAGTACACGATCAATGAAACCCTATGGGGAAAATCAAACTCCGACATGGTACAAGTTGCAAGATCACCCAGCTAGCCTATGATGGGCTGTCACTAGATAGGCTTAACTGTCAACTTTCCCATGGCTGCGTCATTCTCAGCCCGAGCTACACTCAAGAGTACACGATCACTGAGGCGCTGAGGGGAAAGTAGAAATCCTGCTTCATACAAGTTGCCGAGTAAGCGATCAATGAAACCCTATGGTGAAAATCAAACTCCCGCATGATACAAGTTGCAAGATCACCCAGCTAGCCTATGATGGGTTGTCACTAGATAGGCTTAACTGTCAACTTTCCCATGGCTGCGACCTTCTCAGCCCGAGCTACACTCAAGAGTACACGATCAATGAAACCCTATGGGGAAAATCAAACTCCGACATGGTACAAGTTGCAAGATCACCCAGCTAGCCTATGATGGGTTGTCACTAGATAGGCTAAACTGTCAACTTTCCCATGGCTGCGACCTTCTCAGCCTGAGCTACACTCAAGAGTACACGATCAATGAAACCCTATGGGGAAAATCAAACTCCGACATGGTACAAGTTGCAAGATCACCCAGCTAGCCTATGATGGGCTGTCACTAGATAGGCTTAACTGTCAACTTTCCCATGGCTGCGTCATTCTCAGCCCGAGCTACACTCAAGAGTACACGATCAATGAAGCGCTAAGGGGAAAGTAGAAATCCTGCTTCATACAAGTTGCCGAGTAAGCGATCAATGAAACCCTATGGTGAAAATCAAACTCCGGCATGATACAAGTTGCAAGATCACCCAGCTAGCCTATGATGGGTTGTCACTAGATAGGCTTAACTGTCAACTTTCCCATGGTTGCGACCTTCTCAGCCCGAGCTACACTCAAGAGTACACGATCAATGAAACCCTATGGGGAAAATCAAACTCCGACATGGTACAAGTTGAAAGATCACCCAGCTAGCCTATGATGGGTTGTCACTAGATAGGCTAAACTGTCAACTTTCCCATGGCTGCGACCTTCTCAGCCTGAGCTACACTCAAGAGTACACGATCAATGAAACCCTATGGGGAAAATCAAACTCCGACATGGTACAAGTTGCAAGATCACCCAGCTAGCCTATGATGGGCTGTCACTAGATAGGCTTAACTGTCAACTTTCCCATGGCTGCGTCATTCTCAGCCCGAGCTACACTCAAGAGTACACGATCACTGAAGCGCTAAGGGGAAAGTAGAAATCCTGCTTCATACAAGTTGCCGAGTAAGCGATCAATGAAACCCTATGGTGAAAATCAAACTCCGGCATGATACAAGTTGCAAGATCACCCAGCTAGCCTATGATGGGTTGTCACTAGATAGGCTTAACTGTCAACATTCCCATGGTTGCGACCTTCTCAGCCCGAGCTACAGTCAAGAGTACACGATCAATGAAACCCTATGGGGAAAATCAAACTCCGACATGGTACAAGTTGAAAGATCACCCAGCTAGCCTATGATGGGTTGTCACTAGATAGGCTAAACTGTCAACTTTCCCATGGCTGCGACCTTCTCAGCCTGAGCTACACTCAAGAGTACACGATCAATGAAACCCTATGGGGAAAATCAAACTCCGACATTGTACAAGTTGCAAGATCACCCAGCTAGCCTATGATGGGCTGTCACTAGATAGGCTTAACTGTCAACTTTCCCATGGCTGCGTCATTCTCAGCCCGAGCTACACTCAAGAGTACACGATCAATGAAGCGCTAAGGGGAAAGTAGAAATCCTGCTTCATACAAGTTGCCGAGTAAGCGATCAATGAAACCCTATGGTGAAAATCAAACTCCGGCATGATACAAGTTGCAAGATCACCCAGCTAGCCTATGATGGGTTGTCACTAGATAGGCTTAACTGTCAACTTTCCCATGGCTGCGACCTTCTCAGCCCGAGCTACACTCAAGAGTACACGATCAATGAAACCCTATGGGGAAAATCAAACTCCGACATGGTACAAGTTGCAAGATCACCCAGCTAGCCTATGATGGGCTGTCACTAGATAGGCTTAACTGTCAACTTTCCCATGGCTGCGTCATTCTCAGCCCGAGCTACACTCAAGAGTACACGATCACTGAGGCGCTGAGGGGAAAGTAGAAATCCTGCTTCATACAAGTTGCCGAGTAAGCGATCAATGAAACCCTATGGTGAAAATCAAACTCCGGCATGATACAAGTTGCAAGATCACCCAGCTAGCCTATGATGGGTTGTCACTAGATAGGCTTAACTGTCAACTTTCCCATGGTTGCGACCTTCTCAGCCCGAGCTACACTCAAGAGTACACGATCAATGAAACCCTATGGGGAAAATCAAACTCCGACATGGTACAAGTTGAAAGATCACCCAGCTAGCCTATGATGGGTTGTCACTAGATAGGCTAAACTGTCAACTTTCCCATGGCTGCGACCTTCTCAGCCTGAGCTACACTCAAGAGTACACGATCAATGAAACCCTATGGGGAAAATCAAACTCCGACATGGTACAAGTTGCAAGATCACCCAGCTAGCCTATGATGGGCTGTCACTAGATAGGCTTAACTGTCAACTTTCCCATGGCTGCGTCATTCTCAGCCCGAGCTACACTCAAGAGTACACGATCACTGAAGCGCTAAGGGGAAAGTAGAAATCCTGCTTCATACAAGTTGCCGAGTAAGCGATCAATGAAACCCTATGGTGAAAATCAAACTCCGGCATGATACAAGTTGCAAGATCACCCAGCTAGCCTATGATGGGTTGTCACTAGATAGGCTTAACTGTCAACTTTCCCATGGTTGCGACCTTCTCAGCCCGAGCTACAGTCAAGAGTACACGACCAATGAAACCCTATGGGGAAAATCAAACTCCGACATTGTACAAGTTGCAAGATCACCCAGCTAGCCTATGATGGGTTGTCACTAGATAGGCTTAACTGTCAACTTTCCCATGGCTGCGACCTTCTCAGCCCGAGCTACACTCAAGAGTACACGATCAATGAAGCGCTAAGGGGAAAGTAGAAATCCTGCTTCATACAAGTTGCCGAGTAAGCGATCAATGAAACCCTATGGTGAAAATCAAACTCCGGCATGATACAAGTTGCAAGATCACCCAGCTAGCCTATGATGGGTTGTCACTAGATAGGCTTAACTGTCAACTTTCCCATGGCTGCGACCTTCTCAGCCCGAGCTACACTCAAGAGTACACGATCAATGAAACCCTATGGGGAAAATCAAACTCCGACATGGTACAAGTTGCAAGATCACCCAGCTAGCCTATGATGGGTTGTCACTAGATAGGCTAAACTGTCAACTTTCCCATGGCTGCGACCTTCTCAGCCTGAGCAACACTCAAGAGTACACGATCAATGAAACCCTAAGGGGAAAATTAAACTCCGACATGGTACAAGTTGCAAGATCACCCAGCTAGCCTATGATGGGTTGTCACTAGATAGGCTAAACTGTCAACTTTCCCATGGCTGCGTCATTCTCAGCCCGAGCTACACTCAAGAGTACACGATCAATGAAGCGCTAAGGGGAAAGTAGAAATCCTGCTTCATACAAGTTGCCGAGTAAGCGATCAATGAAACCCTATGGTGAAAATCAAACTCCGGCATGATACAAGTTGCAAGATCACCCAGCTAGCCTATGATGGGTTGTCACTAGATAGGCTTAACTGTCAACTTTCCCATGGTTGCGACCTTCTCAGCCCGAGCTACACTCAAGAGTACACGATCAATGAAACCCTATGGAGAAAATCAAACTCCGACATGGTACAAGTTGAAAGATCACCCAGCTAGCCTATGATGGGCTGTCACTAGATAGGCTTAACTGTCAACTTTCCCATGGCTGCGTCATTCTCAGCCCGAGCTACACTCAAGAGTACACGATCACTGAAGCGCTAAGGGGAAAGTAGAAATCCTGCTTCATACAAGTTGCCGAGTAAGCGATCAATGAAACCCTATGGTGAAAATCAAACTCCGGCATGATACAAGTTGCAAGATCACCCAGCTAGCCTATGATGGGTTGTCACTAGATAGGCTTAACTGTCAACTTTCCCATGGTTGCGACCTTCTCAGCCCGAGCTACAGTCAAGAGTACACGATCAATGAAACCCTATGGTGAAAATCAAACTCCGGCATGATACAAGTTGCAAGATCACCCAGCTAGCCTATGATGGGTTGTCACTAGATAGGCTAAACTGTCAACTTTCCCATGGCTGCGACCTTCTCAGCCTGAGCTACACTCAAGAGTACACGATCAATGAAGCGCTAAGGGGAAAGTAGAAATCCTGCTTCATACAAGTTGCCGAGTAAGCGATCAATGAAACCCTATGGTGAAAATCAAACTCCCGCATGATACAAGTTGCAAGATCACCCAGCTAGCCTATGATGGGTTGTCACTAGATAGGCTTAACTGTCAACTTTCCCATGGCTGCGACCTTCTCAGCCCGAGCTACACTCAAGAGTACACGATCAATGAAACCCTATGGGGAAAATCAAACTCCGACATGGTACAAGTTGCAAGATCACCCAGCTAGCCTATGATGGGTTGTCACTAGATAGGCTAAACTGTCAACTTTCCCATGGCTGCGACCTTCTCAGCCTGAGCTACACTCAAGAGTACACGATCAATGAAGCGCTAAGGGGAAAGTAGAAATCCTGCTTCATACAAGTTGCCGAGTAAGCGATCAATGAAACCCTATGGTGAAAATCAAACTCCGGCATGATACAAGTTGCAAGATCACCCAGCTAGCCTATGATGGGTTGTCACTAGATAGGCTTAACTGTCAACTTTCCCATGGTTGCGACCTTCTCAGCCCGAGCTACAGTCAAGAGTACACGATCAATGAAACCCTATGGGGAAAATCAAACTCCGACATGGTACAAGTTGAAAGATCACCCAGCTAGCCTATGATGGGTTGTCACTAGATAGGCTAAACTGTCAACTTTCCCATGGCTGCGACCTTCTCAGCCCGAGCTACACTCAAGAGTACACGATCAATGAAGCGCTAAGGGGAAAGTAGAAATCCTGCTTCATACAAGTTGCCGAGTAAGCGATCAATGAAACCCTATGGTGAAAATCAAACTCCGGCATGATACAAGTTGCAAGATCACCCAGCTAGCCTATGATGGGTTGTCACTAGATAGGCTTAACTGTCAACTTTCCCATGGCTGCGACCTTCTCAGCCTGAGCTACACTCAAGAGTACACGATCAATGAAACCCTATGGGGAAAATCAAACTCCGACATGGTACAAGTTGCAAGATCACCCAGCTAGCCTATGATGGGCTGTCACTAGATAGGTTTAACTGTCAACTTTCCCATGGCTGCGTCATTCTCAGCCCGAGCTACACTCAAGAGTACACGATCAATGAAGCGCTAAGGGGAAAGTAGAAATCCTGCTTCATACAAGTTGCCGAGTAAGCGATCAATGAAACCCTATGGTGAAAATCAAACTCCGGCATGATACAAGTTGCAAGATCACCCAGCTAGCCTATGATGGGATGTCACTAGATAGGCTTAACTGTCAACTTTCCCATGGTTGCGACCTTCTCAGCCCGAGCTACACTCAAGAGTACACGATCAATGAAACCCTATGGGGAAAATCAAACTCCGACATGGTACAAGTTGCAAGATCACCCAGCTAGCCTATGATGGGCTGTCACTAGATAGGCTTAACTGTCAACTTTCCCATGGCTGCGTCATTCTCAGCCCAAGCTACACTCAAGAGTACACGATCAATGAAACCCTATGGGGAAAATTAAACTCCGACATTGTACAAGTTGCAAGATCACCCAGCTAGCCTATGATGGGTTGTCACTAGATAGGCTTAACTGTCAACTTTCCCATGGCTGCGACCTTCTCAGCCCGAGCTACACTCAAGAGTACACGATCAATGAAGCGCTAAGGGGAAAGTAGAAATCCTGCTTCATACAAGTTGCCGAGTAAGCGATCAATGAAACCCTATGGTGAAAATCAAACTCCGGCATGATACAAGTTGCAAGATCACCCAGCTAGCCTATGATGGGTTGTCACTAGATAGGCTTAACTGTCAACTTTCCCATGGCTGCGACCTTCTCAGCCCGAGCTACACTCAAGAGTACACGATCAATGAAACCCTATGGGGAAAATCAAACTCCGACATGGTACAAGTTGCAAGATCACCCAGCTAGCCTATGATGGGTTGTCACTAGATAGGCTAAACTGTCAACTTTCCCATGGCTGCGACCTTCTCAGCCTGAGCTACACTCAAGAGTACACGATCAATGAAACCCTATGGGGAAAATCAAACTCCGACATGGTACAAGTTGCAAGATCACCCAGCTAGCCTATGATGGGCTGTCACTAGATAGGCTTAACTGTCAACTTTCCCATGGCTGCGTCATTCTCAGCCCGAGCTACACTCAAGAGTACACGATCAATGAAGCGATAAGGGGAAAGTAGAAATCCTGCTTCATACAAGTTGCCGAGTAAGCGATCAATGAAACCCTATGGTGAAAATCAAACTCCGGCATGATACAAGTTGCAAGATCACCCAGCTAGCCTATGATGGGTTGTCACTAGATAGGCTTAACTGTCAACTTTCCCATGGCTGCGACCTTCTCAGCCCGAGCTACACTCAAGAGTACACGATCAATGAAACCCTATGGGGAAAATCAAACTCCGACATGGTACAAGTTGCAAGATCACCCAGCTAGCCTATGATGGGCTGTCACTAGATAGGCTTAACTGTCAACTTTCCCATGGCTGCGTCATTCTCAGCCCGAGCTACACTCAAGAGTACACGATCACTGAGGCGCTGAGGGGAAAGTAGAAATCCTGCTTCATACAAGTTGCCGAGTAAGCGATCAATGAAACCCTATGGTGAAAATCAAACTCCGGCATGATACAAGTTGCAAGATCACCCAGCTAGCCTATGATGGGTTGTCACTAGATAGGCTTAACTGTCAACTTTCCCATGGTTGCGACCTTCTCAGCCCGAGCTACACTCAAGAGTACACGATCAATGAAACCCTATGGGGAAAATCAAACTCCGACATGGTACAAGTTGAAAGATCACCCAGCTAGCCTATGATGGGTTGTCACTAGATAGGCTAAACTGTCAACTTTCCCATGGCTGCGACCTTCTCAGCCTGAGCTACACTCAAGAGTACACGATCAATGAAACGCTAAGGGGAAAGTAGAAATCCTGCTTCATACAAGTTGCCGAGTAAGCGATCAATGAAACCCTATGGTGAAAATCAAACTCCCGCATGATACAAGTTGCAAGATCACCCAGCTAGCCTATGATGGGTTGTCACTAGATAGGCTTAACTGTCAACTTTCCCATGGCTGCGACCTTCTCAGCCCGAGCTACACTCAAGAGTACACGATCAATGAAACCCTATGGGGAAAATCAAACTCCGACATGGTACAAGTTGCAAGATCACCCAGCTAGCCTATGATGGGTTGTCACTAGATAGGCTAAACTGTCAACTTTCCCATGGCTGCGACCTTCTCAGCCTGAGCTACACTCAAGAGTACACGATCAATGAAGCGCTAAGGGGAAAGTAGAAATCCTGCTTCATACAAGTTGCCGAGTAAGCGATCAATGAAACCCTATGGTGAAAATCAAACTCCGGCATGATACAAGTTGCAAGATCACCCAGCTAGCCTATGATGGGTTGTCACTAGGTAGGCTTAACTGTCAACTTTCCCATGGTTGCGACCTTCTCAGCCCGAGCTACAGTCAAGAGTACACGATCAATGAAACCCTATGGGGAAAATCAAACTCCGACATGGTACAAGTTGAAAGATCACCCAGCTAGCCTATGATGGGTTGTCACTAGATAGGCTAAACTGTCAACTTTCCCATGGCTGCGACCTTCTCAGCCCGAGCTACACTCAAGAGTACACGATCAATGAAGCGCTAAGGGGAAAGTAGAAATCCTGCTTCTTACAAGTTGCCGAGTAAGCGATCAATGAAACCCTATGGTGAAAATCAAACTCCGGCATGATACAAGTTGCAAGATCACCCAGCTAGCCTATGATGGGTTGTCACTAGATAGGCTTAACTGTCAACTTTCCCATGGCTGCGACCTTCTCAGCCCGAGCTACACTCAAGAGTACACGATCAATGAAACCCTATGGGGAAAATCAAACTCCGACATGGTACAAGTTGCAAGATCACCCAGCTAGCCTATGATGGGCTGTCACTAGATAGGCTTAACTGTCAACTTTCCCATGGCTGCGTCATTCTCAGCCCGAGCTACACTCAAGAGTACACGATCACTGAAGCGCTAAGGGGAAAGTAGAAATCCTGCTTCATACAAGTTGCCGAGTAAGCGATCAATGAAACCCTATGGTGAAAATCAAACTCCGGCATGATACAAGTTGCAAGATCACCCAGCTAGCCTATGATGGGTTGTCACTAGATAGGCTTAACTGTCAACTTTCCCATGGTTGCGACCTTCTCAGCCCGAGCTACAGTCAAGAGTACACGATCAATGAAACCCTATGGGGAAAATCAAACTCCGACATGGTACAAGTTGAAAGATCACCCAGCTAGCCTATGATGGGTTGTCACTAGATAGGCTAAACTGTCAACTTTCCCATGGCTGCGACCTTCTCAGCCTGAGCTACACTCAAGAGTACACGATCAATGAAACGCTAAGGGGAAAGTAGAAATCCTGCTTCATACAAGTTGCCGAGTAAGCGATCAATGAAACCCTATGGTGAAAATCAAACTCCCGCATGATACAAGTTGCAAGATCACCCAGCTAGCCTATGATGGGTTGTCACTAGATAGGCTTAACTGTCAACTTTCCCATGGCTGCGACCTTCTCAGCCCGAGCTACACTCAAGAGTACACGATCAATGAAACCCTATGGGGAAAATCAAACTCCGACATGGTACAAGTTGCAAGATCACCCAGCTAGCCTATGATGGGTTGTCACTAGATAGGCTAAACTGTCAACTTTCCCATGGCTGCGACCTTCTCAGCCTGAGCTACACTCAAGAGTACACGATCAATGAAACCCTATGGGGAAAATCAAACTCCGACATGGTACAAGTTGCAAGATCACCCAGCTAGCCTATGATGGGCTGTCACTAGATAGGCTTAACTGTCAACTTTCCCATGGCTGCGTCATTCTCAGCCCGAGCTACACTCAAGAGTACACGATCAATGAAGCGCTAAGGGGAAAGTAGAAATCCTGCTTCATACAAGTTGCCGAGTAAGCGATCAATGAAACCCTATGGTGAAAATCAAACTCCGGCATGATACAAGTTGCAAGATCACCCAGCTAGCCTATGATGGGTTGTCACTAGATAGGCTTAACTGTCAACTTTCCCATGGTTGCGACCTTCTCAGCCCGAGCTACACTCAAGAGTACACGATCAATGAAACCCTATGGGGAAAATCAAACTCCGACATGGTACAAGTTGAAAGATCACCCAGCTAGCCTATGATGGGTTGTCACTAGATAGGCTAAACTGTCAACTTTCCCATGGCTGCGACCTTCTCAGCCTGAGCTACACTCAAGAGTACACGATCAATGAAACCCTATGGGGAAAATCAAACTCCGACATGGTACAAGTTGCAAGATCACCCAGCTAGCCTATGATGGGTTGTCACTAGATAGGCTTAACTGTCAACTTTCCCATGGCTGCGACCTTCTCAGCCCGAGCTACACTCAAGAGTACACGATCAATGAAACCCTATGGGGAAAATCAAACCCCGACATGGTACAAGTTGCAAGATCACCCAGCTAGCCTATGATGGGCTGTCACTAGATAGGCTTAACTGTCAACTTTCCCATGGCTGCGTCATTCTCAGCCCAAGCTACACTCAAGAGTACACGATCAATGAAACCCTATGGGGAAAATTAAACTCCGACATTGTACAAGTTGAAAGATCACCCAGCTAGCCTATGATGGGTTGTCACTAGATAGGCTAAACTGTCAACTTTCCCATGGTTGCGACCTTCTCAGCCCGAGCTACAGTCAAGAGTACACGATCACTGAAGCGCTAAGGGGAAAGTAGAAATCCTGCTTCATACAAGTTGCCGAGTAAGCGATCAATGAAACCCTATGGTGAAAATCAAACTCCGGCATGATACAAGTTGCAAGATCACCCAGCTAGCCTATGATGGGTTGTCACTAGATAGGCTTAACTGTCAACTTTCCCATGGTTGCGACCTTCTCAGCCCGAGCTACAGTCAAGAGTACACGATCAATGAAACCCTATGGGGAAAATCAAACTCCGACATGGTACAAGTTGAAAGATCACCCAGCTAGCCTATGATGGGTTGTCACTAGATAGGCTAAACTGTCAACTTTCCCATGGCTGCGACCTTCTCAGCCCGAGCTACACTCAAGAGTACACGATCAATGAAGCGCTAAGGGGAAAGTAGAAATCCTGCTTCATACAAGTTGCCGAGTAAGCGATCAATGAAACCCTATGGTGAAAATCAAACTCCGGCATGATACAAGTTGCAAGATCACCCAGCTAGCCTATGATGGGTTGTCACTAGATAGGCTTAACTGTCAACTTTCCCATGGCTGCGACCTTCTCAGCCCGAGCTACACTCAAGAGTACACGATCAATGAAACCCTATGGGGAAAATCAAACTCCGACATGGTACAAGTTGCAAGATCACCCAGCTAGCCTATGATGGGTTGTCACTAGATAGGCTAAACTGTCAACTTTCCCATGGCTGCGACCTTCTCAGCCTGAGCTACACTCAAGAGTACACGATCAATGAAACCCTATGGGGAAAATCAAACTCCGACATGGTACAAGTTGCAAGATCACCCAGCTAGCCTATGATGGGCTGTCACTAGATAGGTTTAACTGTCAACTTTCCCATGGCTGCGTCATTCTCAGCCCGAGCTACACTCAAGAGTACACGATCAATGAAGCGCTAAGGGGAAAGTAGAAATCCTGCTTCATACAAGTTGCCGAGTAAGCGATCAATGAAACCCTATGGTGAAAATCAAACTCCGGCATGATACAAGTTGCAAGATCACCCAGCTAGCCTATGATGGGATGTCACTAGATAGGCTTAACTGTCAACTTTCCCATGGTTGCGACCTTCTCAGCCCGAGCTACACTCAAGAGTACACGATCAATGAAACCCTATGGGGAAAATCAAACTCCGACATGGTACAAGTTGCAAGATCACCCAGCTAGCCTATGATGGGCTGTCACTAGATAGGCTTAACTGTCAACTTTCCCATGGCTGCGTCATTCTCAGCCCAAGCTACACTCAAGAGTACACGATCAATGAAACCCTATGGGGAAAATTAAACTCCGACATTGTACAAGTTGCAAGATCACCCAGCTAGCCTATGATGGGTTGTCACTAGATAGGCTTAACTGTCAACTTTCCCATGGCTGCGACCTTCTCAGCCCGAGCTACACTCAAGAGTACACGATCAATGAAGCGCTAAGGGGAAAGTAGAAATCCTGCTTCATACAAGTTGCCGAGTAAGCGATCAATGAAACCCTATGGTGAAAATCAAACTCCGGCATGATACAAGTTGCAAGATCACCCAGCTAGCCTATGATGGGTTGTCACTAGATAGGCTTAACTGTCAACTTTCCCATGGCTGCGACCTTCTCAGCCCGAGCTACACTCAAGAGTACACGATCAATGAAACCCTATGGGGAAAATCAAACTCCGACATGGTACAAGTTGCAAGATCACCCAGCTAGCCTATGATGGGTTGTCACTAGATAGGCTAAACTGTCAACTTTCCCATGGCTGCGACCTTCTCAGCCTGAGCTACACTCAAGAGTACACGATCAATGAAACCCTATGGGGAAAATCAAACTCCGACATGGTACAAGTTGCAAGATCACCCAGCTAGCCTATGATGGGCTGTCACTAGATAGGCTTAACTGTCAACTTTCCCATGGCTGCGTCATTCTCAGCCCGAGCTACACTCAAGAGTACACGATCAATGAAGCGCTAAGGGGAAAGTAGAAATCCTGCTTCATACAAGTTGCCGAGTAAGCGATCAATGAAACCCTATGGTGAAAATCAAACTCCGGCATGATACAAGTTGCAAGATCACCCAGCTAGCCTATGATGGGTTGTCACTAGATAGGCTTAACTGTCAACTTTCCCATGGCTGCGACCTTCTCAGCCCGAGCTACACTCAAGAGTACACGATCAATGAAACCCTATGGGGAAAATCAAACTCCGACATGGTACAAGTTGCAAGATCACCCAGCTAGCCTATGATGGGCTGTCACTAGATAGGCTTAACTGTCAACTTTCCCATGGCTGCGTCATTCTCAGCCCGAGCTACACTCAAGAGTACACGATCACTGAGGCGCTGAGGGGAAAGTAGAAATCCTGCTTCATACAAGTTGCCGAGTAAGCGATCAATGAAACCCTATGGTGAAAATCAAACTCCGGCATGATACAAGTTGCAAGATCACCCAGCTAGCCTATGATGGGTTGTCACTAGATAGGCTTAACTGTCAACTTTCCCATGGTTGCGACCTTCTCAGCCCGAGCTACACTCAAGAGTACACGATCAATGAAACCCTATGGGGAAAATCAAACTCCGACATGGTACAAGTTGAAAGATCACCCAGCTAGCCTATGATGGGTTGTCACTAGATAGGCTAAACTGTCAACTTTCCCATGGCTGCGACCTTCTCAGCCTGAGCTACACTCAAGAGTACACGATCAATGAAACCCTATGGGGAAAATCAAACTCCGACATGGTACAAGTTGCAAGATCACCCAGCTAGCCTATGATGGGCTGTCACTAGATAGGCTTAACTGTCAACTTTCCCATGGCTGCGTCATTCTCAGCCCGAGCTACACTCAAGAGTACACGATCACTGAAGCGCTAAGGGGAAAGTAGAAATCCTGCTTCATACAAGTTGCCGAGTAAGCGATCAATGAAACCCTATGGTGAAAATCAAACTCCGGCATGATACAAGTTGCAAGATCACCCAGCTAGCCTATGATGGGTTGTCACTAGATAGGCTTAACTGTCAACTTTCCCATGGTTGCGACCTTCTCAGCCCGAGCTACAGTCAAGAGTACACGACCAATGAAACCCTATGGGGAAAATCAAACTCCGACATTGTACAAGTTGCAAGATCACCCAGCTAGCCTATGATGGGTTGTCACTAGATAGGCTTAACTGTCAACTTTCCCATGGCTGCGACCTTCTCAGCCCGAGCTACACTCAAGAGTACACGATCAATGAAGCGCTAAGGGGAAAGTAGAAATCCTGCTTCATACAAGTTGCCGAGTAAGCGATCAATGAAACCCTATGGTGAAAATCAAACTCCGGCATGATACAAGTTGCAAGATCACCCAGCTAGCCTATGATGGGTTGTCACTAGATAGGCTTAACTGTCAACTTTCCCATGGCTGCGACCTTCTCAGCCCGAGCTACACTCAAGAGTACACGATCAATGAAACCCTATGGGGAAAATCAAACTCCGACATGGTACAAGTTGCAAGATCACCCAGCTAGCCTATGATGGGTTGTCACTAGATAGGCTAAACTGTCAACTTTCCCATGGCTGCGACCTTCTCAGCCTGAGCAACACTCAAGAGTACACGATCAATGAAACCCTAAGGGGAAAATTAAACTCCGACATGGTACAAGTTGCAAGATCACCCAGCTAGCCTATGATGGGTTGTCACTAGATAGGCTAAACTGTCAACTTTCCCATGGCTGCGTCATTCTCAGCCCGAGCTACACTCAAGAGTACACGATCAATGAAGCGCTAAGGGGAAAGTAGAAATCCTGCTTCATACAAGTTGCCGAGTAAGCGATCAATGAAACCCTATGGTGAAAATCAAACTCCGGCATGATACAAGTTGCAAGATCACCCAGCTAGCCTATGATGGGTTGTCACTAGATAGGCTTAACTGTCAACTTTCCCATGGTTGCGACCTTCTCAGCCCGAGCTACACTCAAGAGTACACGATCAATGAAACCCTATGGAGAAAATCAAACTCCGACATGGTACAAGTTGAAAGATCACCCAGCTAGCCTATGATGGGCTGTCACTAGATAGGCTTAACTGTCAACTTTCCCATGGCTGCGTCATTCTCAGCCCGAGCTACACTCAAGAGTACACGATCACTGAAGCGCTAAGGGGAAAGTAGAAATCCTGCTTCATACAAGTTGCCGAGTAAGCGATCAATGAAACCCTATGGTGAAAATCAAACTCCGGCATGATACAAGTTGCAAGATCACCCAGCTAGCCTATGATGGGTTGTCACTAGATAGGCTTAACTGTCAACTTTCCCATGGTTGCGACCTTCTCAGCCCGAGCTACAGTCAAGAGTACACGATCAATGAAACCCTATGGTGAAAATCAAACTCCGGCATGATACAAGTTGCAAGATCACCCAGCTAGCCTATGATGGGTTGTCACTAGATAGGCTAAACTGTCAACTTTCCCATGGCTGCGACCTTCTCAGCCTGAGCTACACTCAAGAGTACACGATCAATGAAGCGCTAAGGGGAAAGTAGAAATCCTGCTTCATACAAGTTGCCGAGTAAGCGATCAATGAAACCCTATGGTGAAAATCAAACTCCCGCATGATACAAGTTGCAAGATCACCCAGCTAGCCTATGATGGGTTGTCACTAGATAGGCTTAACTGTCAACTTTCCCATGGCTGCGACCTTCTCAGCCCGAGCTACACTCAAGAGTACACGATCAATGAAACCCTATGGGGAAAATCAAACTCCGACATGGTACAAGTTGCAAGATCACCCAGCTAGCCTATGATGGGTTGTCACTAGATAGGCTAAACTGTCAACTTTCCCATGGCTGCGACCTTCTCAGCCTGAGCTACACTCAAGAGTACACGATCAATGAAGCGCTAAGGGGAAAGTAGAAATCCTGCTTCATACAAGTTGCCGAGTAAGCGATCAATGAAACCCTATGGTGAAAATCAAACTCCGGCATGATACAAGTTGCAAGATCACCCAGCTAGCCTATGATGGGTTGTCACTAGATAGGCTTAACTGTCAACTTTCCCATGGTTGCGACCTTCTCAGCCCGAGCTACAGTCAAGAGTACACGATCAATGAAACCCTATGGGGAAAATCAAACTCCGACATGGTACAAGTTGAAAGATCACCCAGCTAGCCTATGATGGGTTGTCACTAGATAGGCTAAACTGTCAACTTTCCCATGGCTGCGACCTTCTCAGCCCGAGCTACACTCAAGAGTACACGATCAATGAAGCGCTAAGGGGAAAGTAGAAATCCTGCTTCATACAAGTTGCCGAGTAAGCGATCAATGAAACCCTATGGTGAAAATCAAACTCCGGCATGATACAAGTTGCAAGATCACCCAGCTAGCCTATGATGGGTTGTCACTAGATAGGCTTAACTGTCAACTTTCCCATGGCTGCGACCTTCTCAGCCCGAGCTACACTCAAGAGTACACGATCAATGAAACCCTATGGGGAAAATCAAACTCCGACATGGTACAAGTTGCAAGATCACCCAGCTAGCCTATGATGGGTTGTCACTAGATAGGCTAAACTGTCAACTTTCCCATGGCTGCGACCTTCTCAGCCTGAGCTACACTCAAGAGTACACGATCAATGAAACCCTATGGGGAAAATCAAACTCCGACATGGTACAAGTTGCAAGATCACCCAGCTAGCCTATGATGGGCTGTCACTAGATAGGTTTAACTGTCAACTTTCCCATGGCTGCGTCATTCTCAGCCCGAGCTACACTCAAGAGTACACGATCAATGAAGCGCTAAGGGGAAAGTAGAAATCCTGCTTCATACAAGTTGCCGAGTAAGCGATCAATGAAACCCTATGGTGAAAATCAAACTCCGGCATGATACAAGTTGCAAGATCACCCAGCTAGCCTATGATGGGATGTCACTAGATAGGCTTAACTGTCAACTTTCCCATGGTTGCGACCTTCTCAGCCCGAGCTACACTCAAGAGTACACGATCAATGAAACCCTATGGGGAAAATCAAACTCCGACATGGTACAAGTTGCAAGATCACCCAGCTAGCCTATGATGGGCTGTCACTAGATAGGCTTAACTGTCAACTTTCCCATGGCTGCGTCATTCTCAGCCCAAGCTACACTCAAGAGTACACGATCAATGAAACCCTATGGGGAAAATTAAACTCCGACATTGTACAAGTTGCAAGATCACCCAGCTAGCCTATGATGGGTTGTCACTAGATAGGCTTAACTGTCAACTTTCCCATGGCTGCGACCTTCTCAGCCCGAGCTACACTCAAGAGTACACGATCAATGAAGCGCTAAGGGGAAAGTAGAAATCCTGCTTCATACAAGTTGCCGAGTAAGCGATCAATGAAACCCTATGGTGAAAATCAAACTCCGGCATGATACAAGTTGCAAGATCACCCAGCTAGCCTATGATGGGTTGTCACTAGATAGGCTTAACTGTCAACTTTCCCATGGCTGCGACCTTCTCAGCCCGAGCTACACTCAAGAGTACACGATCAATGAAACCCTATGGGGAAAATCAAACTCCGACATGGTACAAGTTGCAAGATCACCCAGCTAGCCTATGATGGGTTGTCACTAGATAGGCTAAACTGTCAACTTTCCCATGGCTGCGACCTTCTCAGCCTGAGCTACACTCAAGAGTACACGATCAATGAAACCCTATGGGGAAAATCAAACTCCGACATGGTACAAGTTGCAAGATCACCCAGCTAGCCTATGATGGGCTGTCACTAGATAGGCTTAACTGTCAACTTTCCCATGGCTGCGTCATTCTCAGCCCGAGCTACACTCAAGAGTACACGATCAATGAAGCGATAAGGGGAAAGTAGAAATCCTGCTTCATACAAGTTGCCGAGTAAGCGATCAATGAAACCCTATGGTGAAAATCAAACTCCGGCATGATACAAGTTGCAAGATCACCCAGCTAGCCTATGATGGGTTGTCACTAGATAGGCTTAACTGTCAACTTTCCCATGGCTGCGACCTTCTCAGCCCGAGCTACACTCAAGAGTACACGATCAATGAAACCCTATGGGGAAAATCAAACTCCGACATGGTACAAGTTGCAAGATCACCCAGCTAGCCTATGATGGGCTGTCACTAGATAGGCTTAACTGTCAACTTTCCCATGGCTGCGTCATTCTCAGCCCGAGCTACACTCAAGAGTACACGATCACTGAGGCGCTGAGGGGAAAGTAGAAATCCTGCTTCATACAAGTTGCCGAGTAAGCGATCAATGAAACCCTATGGTGAAAATCAAACTCCGGCATGATACAAGTTGCAAGATCACCCAGCTAGCCTATGATGGGTTGTCACTAGATAGGCTTAACTGTCAACTTTCCCATGGTTGCGACCTTCTCAGCCCGAGCTACACTCAAGAGTACACGATCAATGAAACCCTATGGGGAAAATCAAACTCCGACATGGTACAAGTTGAAAGATCACCCAGCTAGCCTATGATGGGTTGTCACTAGATAGGCTAAACTGTCAACTTTCCCATGGCTGCGACCTTCTCAGCCTGAGCTACACTCAAGAGTACACGATCAATGAAACCCTATGGGGAAAATCAAACTCCGACATGGTACAAGTTGCAAGATCACCCAGCTAGCCTATGATGGGCTGTCACTAGATAGGCTTAACTGTCAACTTTCCCATGGCTGCGTCATTCTCAGCCCGAGCTACACTCAAGAGTACACGATCACTGAAGCGCTAAGGGGAAAGTAGAAATCCTGCTTCATACAAGTTGCCGAGTAAGCGATCAATGAAACCCTATGGTGAAAATCAAACTCCGGCATGATACAAGTTGCAAGATCACCCAGCTAGCCTATGATGGGTTGTCACTAGATAGGCTTAACTGTCAACTTTCCCATGGTTGCGACCTTCTCAGCCCGAGCTACAGTCAAGAGTACACGACCAATGAAACCCTATGGGGAAAATCAAACTCCGACATTGTACAAGTTGCAAGATCACCCAGCTAGCCTATGATGGGTTGTCACTAGATAGGCTTAACTGTCAACTTTCCCATGGCTGCGACCTTCTCAGCCCGAGCTACACTCAAGAGTACACGATCAATGAAGCGCTAAGGGGAAAGTAGAAATCCTGCTTCATACAAGTTGCCGAGTAAGCGATCAATGAAACCCTATGGTGAAAATCAAACTCCGGCATGATACAAGTTGCAAGATCACCCAGCTAGCCTATGATGGGTTGTCACTAGATAGGCTTAACTGTCAACTTTCCCATGGCTGCGACCTTCTCAGCCCGAGCTACACTCAAGAGTACACGATCAATGAAACCCTATGGGGAAAATCAAACTCCGACATGGTACAAGTTGCAAGATCACCCAGCTAGCCTATGATGGGTTGTCACTAGATAGGCTAAACTGTCAACTTTCCCATGGCTGCGACCTTCTCAGCCTGAGCAACACTCAAGAGTACACGATCAATGAAACCCTAAGGGGAAAATCAAACTCCGACATGGTACAAGTTGCAAGATCACCCAGCTAGCCTATGATGGGTTGTCACTAGATAGGCTAAACTGTCAACTTTCCCATGGCTGCGTCATTCTCAGCCCGAGCTACACTCAAGAGTACACGATCAATGAAGCGCTAAGGGGAAAGTAGAAATCCTGCTTCATACAAGTTGCCGAGTAAGCGATCAATGAAACCCTATGGTGAAAATCAAACTCCGGCATGATACAAGTTGCAAGATCACCCAGCTAGCCTATGATGGGTTGTCACTAGATAGGCTTAACTGTCAACTTTCCCATGGTTGCGACCTTCTCAGCCCGAGCTACACTCAAGAGTACACGATCAATGAAACCCTATGGAGAAAATCAAACTCCGACATGGTACAAGTTGAAAGATCACCCAGCTAGCCTATGATGGGCTGTCACTAGATAGGCTTAACTGTCAACTTTCCCATGGCTGCGTCATTCTCAGCCCGAGCTACACTCAAGAGTACACGATCACTGAAGCGCTAAGGGGAAAGTAGAAATCCTGCTTCATACAAGTTGCCGAGTAAGCGATCAATGAAACCCTATGGTGAAAATCAAACTCCGGCATGATACAAGTTGCAAGATCACCCAGCTAGCCTATGATGGGTTGTCACTAGATAGGCTTAACTGTCAACTTTCCCATGGTTGCGACCTTCTCAGCCCGAGCTACAGTCAAGAGTACACGATCAATGAAACCCTATGGTGAAAATCAAACTCCGGCATGATACAAGTTGCAAGATCACCCAGCTAGCCTATGATGGGTTGTCACTAGATAGGCTAAACTGTCAACTTTCCCATGGCTGCGACCTTCTCAGCCTGAGCTACACTCAAGAGTACACGATCAATGAAGCGCTAAGGGGAAAGTAGAAATCCTGCTTCTTACAAGTTGCCGAGTAAGCGATCAATGAAACCCTATGGTGAAAATCAAACTCCGGCATGATACAAGTTGAAAGATCACCCAGCTAGCCTATGATGGGTTGTCACTAGATAGGCTTAACTGTCAACTTTCCCATGGCTGCGACCTTCTCAGCCCGAGCTACACTCAAGAGTACACGATCAATGAAACCCTATGGGGAAAATCAAACTCCGACATGGTACAAGTTGCAAGATCACCCAGCTAGCCTATGATGGGCTGTCACTAGATAGGCTTAACTGTCAACTTTCCCATGGCTGCGTCATTCTCAGCCCGAGCTACACTCAAGAGTACACGATCACTGAAGCGCTAAGGGGAAAGTAGAAATCCTGCTTCATACAAGTTGCCGAGTAAGCGATCAATGAAACCCTATGGTGAAAATCAAACTCCGGCATGATACAAGTTGCAAGATCACCCAGCTAGCCTATGATGGGTTGTCACTAGATAGGCTTAACTGTCAACTTTCCCATGGTTGCGACCTTCTCAGCCCGAGCTACAGTCAAGAGTACACGATCAATGAAACCCTATGGGGAAAATCAAACTCCGACATGGTACAAGTTGAAAGATCACCCAGCTAGCCTATGATGGGTTGTCACTAGATAGGCTAAACTGTCAACTTTCCCATGGCTGCGACCTTCTCAGCCTGAGCTACACTCAAGAGTACACGATCAATGAAACGCTAAGGGGAAAGTAGAAATCCTGCTTCATACAAGTTGCCGAGTAAGCGATCAATGAAACCCTATGGTGAAAATCAAACTCCCGCATGATACAAGTTGCAAGATCACCCAGCTAGCCTATGATGGGTTGTCACTAGATAGGCTTAACTGTCAACTTTCCCATGGCTGCGACCTTCTCAGCCCGAGCTACACTCAAGAGTACACGATCAATGAAACCCTATGGGGAAAATCAAACTCCGACATGGTACAAGTTGCAAGATCACCCAGCTAGCCTATGATGGGTTGTCACTAGATAGGCTAAACTGTCAACTTTCCCATGGCTGCGACCTTCTCAGCCTGAGCTACACTCAAGAGTACACGATCAATGAAGCGCTAAGGGGAAAGTAGAAATCCTGCTTCATACAAGTTGCCGAGTAAGCGATCAATGAAACCCTATGGTGAAAATCAAACTCCGGCATGATACAAGTTGCAAGATCACCCAGCTAGCCTATGATGGGTTGTCACTAGATAGGCTTAACTGTCAACTTTCCCATGGTTGCGACCTTCTCAGCCCGAGCTACAGTCAAGAGTACACGATCAATGAAACCCTATGGGGAAAATCAAACTCCGACATGGTACAAGTTGAAAGATCACCCAGCTAGCCTATGATGGGTTGTCACTAGATAGGCTAAACTGTCAACTTTCCCATGGCTGCGACCTTCTCAGCCCGAGCTACACTCAAGAGTACACGATCAATGAAGCGCTAAGGGGAAAGTAGAAATCCTGCTTCTTACAAGTTGCCGAGTAAGCGATCAATGAAACCCTATGGTGAAAATCAAACTCCGGCATGATACAAGTTGCAAGATCACCCAGCTAGCCTATGATGGGTTGTCACTAGATAGGCTTAACTGTCAACTTTCCCATGGCTGCGACCTTCTCAGCCCGAGCTACACTCAAGAGTACACGATCAATGAAACCCTATGGGGAAAATCAAACTCCGACATGGTACAAGTTGCAAGATCACCCAGCTAGCCTATGATGGGCTGTCACTAGATAGGCTTAACTGTCAACTTTCCCATGGCTGCGTCATTCTCAGCCCGAGCTACACTCAAGAGTACACGATCACTGAAGCGCTAAGGGGAAAGTAGAAATCCTGCTTCATACAAGTTGCCGAGTAAGCGATCAATGAAACCCTATGGTGAAAATCAAACTCCGGCATGATACAAGTTGCAAGATCACCCAGCTAGCCTATGATGGGTTGTCACTAGATAGGCTTAACTGTCAACTTTCCCATGGTTGCGACCTTCTCAGCCCGAGCTACAGTCAAGAGTACACGATCAATGAAACCCTATGGGGAAAATCAAACTCCGACATGGTACAAGTTGAAAGATCACCCAGCTAGCCTATGATGGGTTGTCACTAGATAGGCTAAACTGTCAACTTTCCCATGGCTGCGACCTTCTCAGCCTGAGCTACACTCAAGAGTACACGATCAATGAAACGCTAAGGGGAAAGTAGAAATCCTGCTTCATACAAGTTGCCGAGTAAGCGATCAATGAAACCCTATGGTGAAAATCAAACTCCGGCATGATACAAGTTGCAAGATCACCCAGCTAGCCTATGATGGGATGTCACTAGATAGGCTTAACTGTCAACTTTCCCATGGTTGCGACCTTCTCAGCCCGAGCTACACTCAAGAGTACACGATCAATGAAACCCTATGGGGAAAATCAAACTCCGACATGGTACAAGTTGCAAGATCACCCAGCTAGCCTATGATGGGCTGTCACTAGATAGGCTTAACTGTCAACTTTCCCATGGCTGCGTCATTCTCAGCCCAAGCTACACTCAAGAGTACACGATCAATGAAACCCTATGGGGAAAATTAAACTCCGACATTGTACAAGTTGCAAGATCACCCAGCTAGCCTATGATGGGTTGTCACTAGATAGGCTTAACTGTCAACTTTCCCATGGCTGCGACCTTCTCAGCCCGAGCTACACTCAAGAGTACACGATCAATGAAGCGCTAAGGGGAAAGTAGAAATCCTGCTTCATACAAGTTGCCGAGTAAGCGATCAATGAAACCCTATGGTGAAAATCAAACTCCGGCATGATACAAGTTGCAAGATCACCCAGCTAGCCTATGATGGGTTGTCACTAGATAGGCTTAACTGTCAACTTTCCCATGGCTGCGACCTTCTCAGCCCGAGCTACACTCAAGAGTACACGATCAATGAAACCCTATGGGGAAAATCAAACTCCGACATGGTACAAGTTGCAAGATCACCCAGCTAGCCTATGATGGGTTGTCACTAGATAGGCTAAACTGTCAACTTTCCCATGGCTGCGACCTTCTCAGCCTGAGCTACACTCAAGAGTACACGATCAATGAAACCCTATGGGGAAAATCAAACTCCGACATGGTACAAGTTGCAAGATCACCCAGCTAGCCTATGATGGGCTGTCACTAGATAGGCTTAACTGTCAACTTTCCCATGGCTGCGTCATTCTCAGCCCGAGCTACACTCAAGAGTACACGATCAATGAAGCGATAAGGGGAAAGTAGAAATCCTGCTTCATACAAGTTGCCGAGTAAGCGATCAATGAAACCCTATGGTGAAAATCAAACTCCGGCATGATACAAGTTGCAAGATCACCCAGCTAGCCTATGATGGGTTGTCACTAGATAGGCTTAACTGTCAACTTTCCCATGGCTGCGACCTTCTCAGCCCGAGCTACACTCAAGAGTACACGATCAATGAAACCCTATGGGGAAAATCAAACTCCGACATGGTACAAGTTGCAAGATCACCCAGCTAGCCTATGATGGGCTGTCACTAGATAGGCTTAACTGTCAACTTTCCCATGGCTGCGTCATTCTCAGCCCGAGCTACACTCAAGAGTACACGATCACTGAGGCGCTGAGGGGAAAGTAGAAATCCTGCTTCATACAAGTTGCCGAGTAAGCGATCAATGAAACCCTATGGTGAAAATCAAACTCCGGCATGATACAAGTTGCAAGATCACCCAGCTAGCCTATGATGGGTTGTCACTAGATAGGCTTAACTGTCAACTTTCCCATGGTTGCGACCTTCTCAGCCCGAGCTACACTCAAGAGTACACGATCAATGAAACCCTATGGGGAAAATCAAACTCCGACATGGTACAAGTTGAAAGATCACCCAGCTAGCCTATGATGGGTTGTCACTAGATAGGCTAAACTGTCAACTTTCCCATGGCTGCGACCTTCTCAGCCTGAGCTACACTCAAGAGTACACGATCAATGAAACCCTATGGGGAAAATCAAACTCCGACATGGTACAAGTTGCAAGATCACCCAGCTAGCCTATGATGGGCTGTCACTAGATAGGCTTAACTGTCAACTTTCCCATGGCTGCGTCATTCTCAGCCCGAGCTACACTCAAGAGTACACGATCACTGAAGCGCTAAGGGGAAAGTAGAAATCCTGCTTCATACAAGTTGCCGAGTAAGCGATCAATGAAACCCTATGGTGAAAATCAAACTCCGGCATGATACAAGTTGCAAGATCACCCAGCTAGCCTATGATGGGTTGTCACTAGATAGGCTTAACTGTCAACTTTCCCATGGTTGCGACCTTCTCAGCCCGAGCTACAGTCAAGAGTACACGACCAATGAAACCCTATGGGGAAAATCAAACTCCGACATTGTACAAGTTGCAAGATCACCCAGCTAGCCTATGATGGGTTGTCACTAGATAGGCTTAACTGTCAACTTTCCCATGGCTGCGACCTTCTCAGCCCGAGCTACACTCAAGAGTACACGATCAATGAAGCGCTAAGGGGAAAGTAGAAATCCTGCTTCATACAAGTTGCCGAGTAAGCGATCAATGAAACCCTATGGTGAAAATCAAACTCCGGCATGATACAAGTTGCAAGATCACCCAGCTAGCCTATGATGGGTTGTCACTAGATAGGCTTAACTGTCAACTTTCCCATGGCTGCGACCTTCTCAGCCCGAGCTACACTCAAGAGTACACGATCAATGAAACCCTATGGGGAAAATCAAACTCCGACATGGTACAAGTTGCAAGATCACCCAGCTAGCCTATGATGGGTTGTCACTAGATAGGCTAAACTGTCAACTTTCCCATGGCTGCGACCTTCTCAGCCTGAGCAACACTCAAGAGTACACGATCAATGAAACCCTAAGGGGAAAATCAAACTCCGACATGGTACAAGTTGCAAGATCACCCAGCTAGCCTATGATGGGTTGTCACTAGATAGGCTAAACTGTCAACTTTCCCATGGCTGCGTCATTCTCAGCCCGAGCTACACTCAAGAGTACACGATCAATGAAGCGCTAAGGGGAAAGTAGAAATCCTGCTTCATACAAGTTGCCGAGTAAGCGATCAATGAAACCCTATGGTGAAAATCAAACTCCGGCATGATACAAGTTGCAAGATCACCCAGCTAGCCTATGATGGGTTGTCACTAGATAGGCTTAACTGTCAACTTTCCCATGGTTGCGACCTTCTCAGCCCGAGCTACACTCAAGAGTACACGATCAATGAAACCCTATGGAGAAAATCAAACTCCGACATGGTACAAGTTGAAAGATCACCCAGCTAGCCTATGATGGGCTGTCACTAGATAGGCTTAACTGTCAACTTTCCCATGGCTGCGTCATTCTCAGCCCGAGCTACACTCAAGAGTACACGATCACTGAAGCGCTAAGGGGAAAGTAGAAATCCTGCTTCATACAAGTTGCCGAGTAAGCGATCAATGAAACCCTATGGTGAAAATCAAACTCCGGCATGATACAAGTTGCAAGATCACCCAGCTAGCCTATGATGGGTTGTCACTAGATAGGCTTAACTGTCAACTTTCCCATGGCTGCGACCTTCTCAGCCCGAGCTACACTCAAGAGTACACGATCAATGAAACCCTATGGGGAAAATCAAACTCCGACATGGTACAAGTTGCAAGATCACCCAGCTAGCCTATGATGGGTTGTCACTAGATAGGCTAAACTGTCAACTTTCCCATGGCTGCGACCTTCTCAGCCTGAGCAACACTCAAGAGTACACGATCAATGAAACCCTAAGGGGAAAATCAAACTCCGACATGGTACAAGTTGCAAGATCACCCAGCTAGCCTATGATGGGTTGTCACTAGATAGGCTAAACTGTCAACTTTCCCATGGCTGCGTCATTCTCAGCCCGAGCTACACTCAAGAGTACACGATCAATGAAGCGCTAAGGGGAAAGTAGAAATCCTGCTTCATACAAGTTGCCGAGTAAGCGATCAATGAAACCCTATGGTGAAAATCAAACTCCGGCATGATACAAGTTGCAAGATCACCCAGCTAGCCTATGATGGGTTGTCACTAGATAGGCTTAACTGTCAACTTTCCCATGGTTGCGACCTTCTCAGCCCGAGCTACACTCAAGAGTACACGATCAATGAAACCCTATGGAGAAAATCAAACTCCGACATGGTACAAGTTGAAAGATCACCCAGCTAGCCTATGATGGGCTGTCACTAGATAGGCTTAACTGTCAACTTTCCCATGGCTGCGTCATTCTCAGCCCGAGCTACACTCAAGAGTACACGATCAATGAAACCCTATGGGGAAAATCAAACTCCGACATGGTACAAGTTGAAAGATCACCCAGCTAGCCTATGATGGGTTGTCACTAGATAGGCTAAACTGTCAACTTTCCCATGGCTGCGACCTTCTCAGCCTGAGCTACACTCAAGAGTACACGATCAATGAAACCCTATGGGGAAAATCAAACTCCGACATGGTACAAGTTGCAAGATCACCCAGCTAGCCTATGATGGGCTGTCACTAGATAGGCTTAACTGTCAACTTTCCCATGGCTGCGTCATTCTCAGCCCGAGCTACACTCAAGAGTACACGATCACTGAAGCGCTAAGGGGAAAGTAGAAATCCTGCTTCATACAAGTTGCCGAGTAAGCGATCAATGAAACCCTATGGTGAAAATCAAACTCCGGCATGATACAAGTTGCAAGATCACCCAGCTAGCCTATGATGGGTTGTCACTAGATAGGCTTAACTGTCAACATTCCCATGGTTGCGACCTTCTCAGCCCGAGCTACAGTCAAGAGTACACGATCAATGAAACCCTATGGGGAAAATCAAACTCCGACATGGTACAAGTTGAAAGATCACCCAGCTAGCCTATGATGGGTTGTCACTAGATAGGCTAAACTGTCAACTTTCCCATGGCTGCGACCTTCTCAGCCTGAGCTACACTCAAGAGTACACGATCAATGAAACCCTATGGGGAAAATCAAACTCCGACATTGTACAAGTTGCAAGATCACCCAGCTAGCCTATGATGGGCTGTCACTAGATAGGCTTAACTGTCAACTTTCCCATGGCTGCGTCATTCTCAGCCCGAGCTACACTCAAGAGTACACGATCAATGAAGCGCTAAGGGGAAAGTAGAAATCCTGCTTCATACAAGTTGCCGAGTAAGCGATCAATGAAACCCTATGGTGAAAATCAAACTCCGGCATGATACAAGTTGCAAGATCACCCAGCTAGCCTATGATGGGTTGTCACTAGATAGGCTTAACTGTCAACTTTCCCATGGCTGCGACCTTCTCAGCCCGAGCTACACTCAAGAGTACACGATCAATGAAACCCTATGGGGAAAATCAAACTCCGACATGGTACAAGTTGCAAGATCACCCAGCTAGCCTATGATGGGCTGTCACTAGATAGGCTTAACTGTCAACTTTCCCATGGCTGCGTCATTCTCAGCCCGAGCTACACTCAAGAGTACACGATCACTGAGGCGCTGAGGGGAAAGTAGAAATCCTGCTTCATACAAGTTGCCGAGTAAGCGATCAATGAAACCCTATGGTGAAAATCAAACTCCGGCATGATACAAGTTGCAAGATCACCCAGCTAGCCTATGATGGGTTGTCACTAGATAGGCTTAACTGTCAACTTTCCCATGGTTGCGACCTTCTCAGCCCGAGCTACACTCAAGAGTACACGATCAATGAAACCCTATGGGGAAAATCAAACTCCGACATGGTACAAGTTGAAAGATCACCCAGCTAGCCTATGATGGGTTGTCACTAGATAGGCTAAACTGTCAACTTTCCCATGGCTGCGACCTTCTCAGCCTGAGCTACACTCAAGAGTACACGATCAATGAAACCCTATGGGGAAAATCAAACTCCGACATGGTACAAGTTGCAAGATCACCCAGCTAGCCTATGATGGGCTGTCACTAGATAGGCTTAACTGTCAACTTTCCCATGGCTGCGTCATTCTCAGCCCGAGCTACACTCAAGAGTACACGATCACTGAAGCGCTAAGGGGAAAGTAGAAATCCTGCTTCATACAAGTTGCCGAGTAAGCGATCAATGAAACCCTATGGTGAAAATCAAACTCCGGCATGATACAAGTTGCAAGATCACCCAGCTAGCCTATGATGGGTTGTCACTAGATAGGCTTAACTGTCAACTTTCCCATGGTTGCGACCTTCTCAGCCCGAGCTACAGTCAAGAGTACACGACCAATGAAACCCTATGGGGAAAATCAAACTCCGACATTGTACAAGTTGCAAGATCACCCAGCTAGCCTATGATGGGTTGTCACTAGATAGGCTTAACTGTCAACTTTCCCATGGCTGCGACCTTCTCAGCCCGAGCTACACTCAAGAGTACACGATCAATGAAGCGCTAAGGGGAAAGTAGAAATCCTGCTTCATACAAGTTGCCGAGTAAGCGATCAATGAAACCCTATGGTGAAAATCAAACTCCGGCATGATACAAGTTGCAAGATCACCCAGCTAGCCTATGATGGGTTGTCACTAGATAGGCTTAACTGTCAACTTTCCCATGGCTGCGACCTTCTCAGCCCGAGCTACACTCAAGAGTACACGATCAATGAAACCCTATGGGGAAAATCAAACTCCGACATGGTACAAGTTGCAAGATCACCCAGCTAGCCTATGATGGGTTGTCACTAGATAGGCTAAACTGTCAACTTTCCCATGGCTGCGACCTTCTCAGCCTGAGCAACACTCAAGAGTACACGATCAATGAAACCCTAAGGGGAAAATCAAACTCCGACATGGTACAAGTTGCAAGATCACCCAGCTAGCCTATGATGGGTTGTCACTAGATAGGCTAAACTGTCAACTTTCCCATGGCTGCGTCATTCTCAGCCCGAGCTACACTCAAGAGTACACGATCAATGAAGCGCTAAGGGGAAAGTAGAAATCCTGCTTCATACAAGTTGCCGAGTAAGCGATCAATGAAACCCTATGGTGAAAATCAAACTCCGGCATGATACAAGTTGCAAGATCACCCAGCTAGCCTATGATGGGTTGTCACTAGATAGGCTTAACTGTCAACTTTCCCATGGTTGCGACCTTCTCAGCCCGAGCTACACTCAAGAGTACACGATCAATGAAACCCTATGGAGAAAATCAAACTCCGACATGGTACAAGTTGAAAGATCACCCAGCTAGCCTATGATGGGCTGTCACTAGATAGGCTTAACTGTCAACTTTCCCATGGCTGCGTCATTCTCAGCCCGAGCTACACTCAAGAGTACACGATCACTGAAGCGCTAAGGGGAAAGTAGAAATCCTGCTTCATACAAGTTGCCGAGTAAGCGATCAATGAAACCCTATGGTGAAAATCAAACTCCGGCATGATACAAGTTGCAAGATCACCCAGCTAGCCTATGATGGGTTGTCACTAGATAGGCTTAACTGTCAACTTTCCCATGGTTGCGACCTTCTCAGCCCGAGCTACAGTCAAGAGTACACGATCAATGAAACCCTATGGTGAAAATCAAACTCCGGCATGATACAAGTTGCAAGATCACCCAGCTAGCCTATGATGGGTTGTCACTAGATAGGCTAAACTGTCAACTTTCCCATGGCTGCGACCTTCTCAGCCTGAGCTACACTCAAGAGTACACGATCAATGAAGCGCTAAGGGGAAAGTAGAAATCCTGCTTCTTACAAGTTGCCGAGTAAGCGATCAATGAAACCCTATGGTGAAAATCAAACTCCGGCATGATACAAGTTGAAAGATCACCCAGCTAGCCTATGATGGGTTGTCACTAGATAGGCTTAACTGTCAACTTTCCCATGGCTGCGACCTTCTCAGCCCGAGCTACACTCAAGAGTACACGATCAATGAAACCCTATGGGGAAAATCAAACTCCAACATGGTACAAGTTGCAAGATCACCCAGCTAGCCTATGATGGGCTGTCACTAGATAGGCTTAACTGTCAACTTTCCCATGGCTGCGTCATTCTCAGCCCGAGCTACACTCAAGAGTACACGATCACTGAAGCGCTAAGGGGAAAGTAGAAATCCTGCTTCATACAAGTTGCCGAGTAAGCGATCAATGAAACCCTATGGTGAAAATCAAACTCCGGCATGATACAAGTTGCAAGATCACCCAGCTAGCCTATGATGGGTTGTCACTAGATAGGCTTAACTGTCAACTTTCCCATGGTTGCGACCTTCTCAGCCCGAGCTACAGTCAAGAGTACACGATCAATGAAACCCTATGGGGAAAATCAAACTCCGACATGGTACAAGTTGAAAGATCACCCAGCTAGCCTATGATGGGTTGTCACTAGATAGGCTAAACTGTCAACTTTCCCATGGCTGCGACCTTCTCAGCCTGAGCTACACTCAAGAGTACACGATCAATGAAACGCTAAGGGGAAAGTAGAAATCCTGCTTCATACAAGTTGCCGAGTAAGCGATCAATGAAACCCTATGGTGAAAATCAAACTCCCGCATGATACAAGTTGCAAGATCACCCAGCTAGCCTATGATGGGTTGTCACTAGATAGGCTTAACTGTCAACTTTCCCATGGCTGCGACCTTCTCAGCCCGAGCTACACTCAAGAGTACACGATCAATGAAACCCTATGGGGAAAATCAAACTCCGACATGGTACAAGTTGCAAGATCACCCAGCTAGCCTATGATGGGTTGTCACTAGATAGGCTAAACTGTCAACTTTCCCATGGCTGCGACCTTCTCAGCCTGAGCTACACTCAAGAGTACACGATCAATGAAGCGCTAAGGGGAAAGTAGAAATCCTGCTTCATACAAGTTGCCGAGTAAGCGATCAATGAAACCCTATGGTGAAAATCAAACTCCGGCATGATACAAGTTGCAAGATCACCCAGCTAGCCTATGATGGGTTGTCACTAGATAGGCTTAACTGTCAACTTTCCCATGGTTGCGACCTTCTCAGCCCGAGCTACAGTCAAGAGTACACGATCAATGAAACCCTATGGGGAAAATCAAACTCCGACATGGTACAAGTTGCAAGATCACCCAGCTAGCCTATGATGGGCTGTCACTAGATAGGCTTAACTGTCAACTTTCCCGTGGCTGCGTCATTCTCAGCCCGAGCTACACTCAAGAGTACACGATCACTGAAGCGCTAAGGGGAAAGTAGAAATCCTGCTTCATACAAGTTGCCGAGTAAGCGATCAATGAAACCCTATGGTGAAAATCAAACTCCGGCATGATACAAGTTGCAAGATCACCCAGCTAGCCTATGATGGGTTGTCACTAGATAGGCTTAACTGTCAACATTCCCATGGTTGCGACCTTCTCAGCCCGAGCTACAGTCAAGAGTACACGATCAATGAAACCCTATGGGGAAAATCAAACTCCGACATGGTACAAGTTGAAAGATCACCCAGCTAGCCTATGATGGGTTGTCACTAGATAGGCTAAACTGTCAACTTTCCCATGGCTGCGACCTTCTCAGCCTGAGCTACACTCAAGAGTACACGATCAATGAAGCGCTAAGGGGAAAGTAGAAATCCTGCTTCATACAAGTTGCCGAGTAAGCGATCAATGAAACCCTATGGTGAAAATCAAACTCCGGCATGATACAAGTTGCAAGATCACCCAGCTAGCCTATGATGGGTTGTCACTAGATAGGCTTAACTGTCAACTTTCCCATGGCTGCGACCTTCTCAGCCCGAGCTACACTCAAGAGTACACGATCAATGAAACCCTATGGGGAAAATCAAACTCCGACATGGTACAAGTTGCAAGATCACCCAGCTAGCCTATGATGGGTTGTCACTAGATAGGCTTAACTGTCAACTTACCCATGGCTGCGACCTTCTCAGCCTGAGCTACACTCAAGAGTACACGATCAATGAAACCCTATGGGGAAAATCAAACTCCGACATGGTACAAGTTGCAAGATCACCCAGCTAGCCTATGATGGGCTGTCACTAGATAGGCTTAACTGTCAACTTTCCCATGGCTGCGTCATTCTCAGCCCGAGCTACACTCAAGAGTACACGATCACTGAAGCGCTAAGGGGAAAGTAGAAATCCTGCTTCATACAAGTTGCCGAGTAAGCGATCAATGAAACCCTATGGTGAAAATCAAACTCCGGCATGATACAAGTTGCAAGATCACCCAGCTAGCCTATGATGGGTTGTCACTAGATAGGCTTAACTGTCAACTTTCCCATGGTTGCGACCTTCTCAGCCCGAGCTACAGTCAAGAGTACACGATCAATGAAACCCTATGGGGAAAATCAAACTCCGACATGGTACAAGTTGAAAGATCACCCAGCTAGCCTATGATGGGTTGTCACTAGATAGGCTAAACTGTCAACTTTCCCATGGCTGCGACCTTCTCAGCCTGAGCTACACTCAAGAGTACACGATCAATGAAACCCTATGGGGAAAATCAAACTCCGACATTGTACAAGTTGCAAGATCACCCAGCTAGCCTATGATGGGTTGTCACTAGATAGGCTTAACTGTCAACTTTCCCATGGCTGCGACCTTCTCAGCCCGAGCTACACTCAAGAGTACACGATCAATGAAGCGCTAAGGGGAAAGTAGAAATCCTGCTTCATACAAGTTGCCGAGTAAGCGATCAATGAAACCCTATGGTGAAAATCAAACTCCCGCATGATACAAGTTGCAAGATCACCCAGCTAGCCTATGATGGGTTGTCACTAGATAGGCTAAACTGTCAACTTTCCCATGGCTGCGACCTTCTCAGCCTGAGCTACACTCAAGAGTACACGATCAATGAAACCCTATGGGGAAAATCAAACTCCGACATTGTACAAGTTGCAAGATCACCCAGCTAGCCTATGATGGGCTGTCACTAGATAGGCTTAACTGTCAACTTTCCCATGGCTGCGACCTTCTCAGCCCGAGCTACACTCAAGAGTACACGATCAATGAAACCCTATGGGGAAAATCAAACCCCGACATGGTACAAGTTGCAAGATCACCCAGCTAGCCTATGATGGGCTGTCACTAGATAGGCTTAACTGTCAACTTTCCCATGGCTGCGTCATTCTCAGCCCAAGCTACACTCAAGAGTACACGATCAATGAAACCCTATGGGGAAAATTAAACTCCGACATTGTACAAGTTGAAAGATCACCCAGCTAGCCTATGATGGGTTGTCACTAGATAGGCTAAACTGTCAACTTTCCCATGGCTGCGACCTTCTCAGCCTGAGCTACACTCAAGAGTACACGATCAATGAAACCCTATGGGGAAAATCAAACTCCGACATGGTACAAGTTGCTAGATCACCCAGCTAGCCTATGATGGGCTGTCACTAGATAGGCTTAACTGTCAACTTTCCCATGGCTGCGTCATTCTCAGCCCGAGCTACACTCAAGAGTACACGATCACTGAAGCGCTAAGGGGAAAGTAGAAATCCTGCTTCATACAAGTTGCCGAGTAAGCGATCAATGAAACCCTATGGTGAAAATCAAACTCCGGCATGATACAAGTTGCAAGATCACCCAGCTAGCCTATGATGGGTTGTCACTAGATAGGCTTAACTGTCAACTTTCCCATGGTTGCGACCTTCTCAGCCCGAGCTACAGTCAAGAGTACACGATCAATGAAACCCTATGGTGAAAATCAAACTCCGGCATGGTACAAGTTGCAAGATCACCCAGCTAGCCTATGATGGGTTGTCACTAGATAGGCTAAACTGTCAACTTTCCCATGGCTGCGACCTTCTCAGCCTGAGCTACACTCAAGAGTACACGATCAATGAAGCGCTAAGGGGAAAGTAGAAATCCTGCTTCTTACAAGTTGCCGAGTAAGCGATCAATGAAACCCTATGGTGAAAATCAAACTCCGGCATGATACAAGTTGCAAGATCACCCAGCTAGCCTATGATGGGTTGTCACTAGATAGGCTTAACTGTCAACTTTCCCATGGTTGCGACCTTCTCAGCCCGAGCTACACTCAAGAGTACACGATCAATGAAACCCTATGGGGAAAATCAAACTCCGACATAGTACAAGTTGCAAGATCACCCAGCTAGCCTATGATGGGTTGTCACTAGATAGGCTTAACTGTCAACTTTCCCATGGCTGCGTCATTCTCAGCCCGAGCTACACTCAAAAGTACACGATCAATGAAGCGCTAAGGGGAAAGTAGAAATCCTGCTTCATACAAGTTGCCGAGTAAGCGATCAATGAAACCCTATGGTGAAAATCAAACTCCGGCATGATACAAGTTGCAAGATCACCCAGCTAGCCTATGATGGGTTGTCACTAGATAGGCTTAACTGTCAACTTTCCCATGGTTGCGACCTTCTCAGCCCGAGCTACACTCAAGAGTACACGATCAATGAAACCCTATGGGGAAAATCAAACTCCGACATAGTACAAGTTGCAAGATCACCCAGCTAGCCTATGATGGGTTGTCACTAGATAGGCTTAACTGTCAACTTTCCCATGGCTGCGACCTTCTCAGCCCGAGCTACACTCAAGAGTACACGATCAATGAAACCCTATGGGGAAAATCAAACCCCGACATGGTACAAGTTGCAAGATCACCCAGCTAGCCTATGATGGGCTGTCACTAGATAGGCTTAACTGTCAACTTTCCCATGGCTGCGTCATTCTCAGCCCAAGCTACACTCAAGAGTACACGATCAATGAAACCCTATGGGGAAAATTAAACTCCGACATTGTACAAGTTGAAAGATCACCCAGCTAGCCTATGATGGGTTGTCACTAGATAGGCTAAACTGTCAACTTTCCCATGGCTGCGACCTTCTCAGCCTGAGCTACACTCAAGAGTACACGATCAATGAAACCCTATGGGGAAAATCAAACTCCGACATGGTACAAGTTGCTAGATCACCCAGCTAGCCTATGATGGGCTGTCACTAGATAGGCTTAACTGTCAACTTTCCCATGGCTGCGTCATTCTCAGCCCGAGCTACACTCAAGAGTACACGATCACTGAAGCGCTAAGGGGAAAGTAGAAATCCTGCTTCATACAAGTTGCCGAGTAAGCGATCAATGAAACCCTATGGTGAAAATCAAACTCCGGCATGATACAAGTTGCAAGATCACCCAGCTAGCCTATGATGGGATGTCACTAGATAGGCTTAACTGTCAACTTTCCCATGGTTGCGACCTTCTCAGCCCGAGCTACACTCAAGAGTACACGATCAATGAAACCCTATGGGGAAAATCAAACTCCGACATGGTACAAGTTGCAAGATCACCCAGCTAGCCTATGATGGGCTGTCACTAGATAGGCTTAACTGTCAACTTTCCCATGGCTGCGTCATTCTCAGCCCAAGCTACACTCAAGAGTACACGATCAATGAAACCCTATGGGGAAAATTAAACTCCGACATTGTACAAGTTGCAATATCACCCAGCTAGCCTATGATGGGTTGTCACTAGATAGGCTTAACTGTCAACTTTCCCATGGCTGCGACCTTCTCAGCCCGAGCTACACTCAAGAGTACACGATCAATGAAACCCTATGGGGAAAATCAAACTCCGACATGGTACAAGTTGCAAGATCACCCAGCTAGCCTATGATGGGTTGTCACTAGATAGGCTAAACTGTCAACTTTCCCATGGCTGCGACCTTCTCAGCCTGAGCTACACTCAAGAGTACACGATCAATGAAACCCTATGGGGAAAATCAAACTCCGACATGGTACAAGTTGCAAGATCACCCAGCTATCCTATGATGGGCTGTCACTAGATAGGCTTAACTGTCAACTTTCCCATGGCTGCGTCATTCTCAGCCCGAGCTACACTCAAGAGTACACGATCAATGAAGCGATAAGGGGAAAGTAGAAATCCTGCTTCATACAAGTTGCCGAGTAAGCGATCAATGAAACCCTATGGTGAAAATCAAACTCCGGCATGATACAAGTTGCAAGATCACCCAGCTAGCCTATGATGGGTTGTCACTAGATAGGCTTAACTGTCAACTTTCCCATGGCTGCGACCTTCTCAGCCCGAGCTACACTCAAGAGTACACGATCAATGAAACCCTATGGGGAAAATCAAACTCCGACATGGTACAAGTTGCAAGATCACCCAGCTAGCCTATGATGGGTTGTCACTAGATAGGCTAAACTGTCAACTTTCCCATGGCTGCGACCTTCTCAGCCTGAGCTACACTCAAGAGTACACGATCAATGAAACCCTATGGGGAAAATCAAACTCCGACATGGTACAAGTTGCAAGATCACCCAGCTATCCTATGATGGGCTGTCACTAGATAGGCTTAACTGTCAACTTTCCCATGGCTGCGTCATTCTCAGCCCGAGCTACACTCAAGAGTACACGATCAATGAAGCGATAAGGGGAAAGTAGAAATCCTGCTTCATACAAGTTGCCGAGTAAGCGATCAATGAAACCCTATGGTGAAAATCAAACTCCGGCATGATACAAGTTGCAAGATCACCCAGCTAGCCTATGATGGGCTGTCACTAGATAGGCTTAACTGTCAACTTTCCCATGGCTGCGTCATTCTCAGCCCAAGCTACACTCAAGAGTACACGATCAATGAAGCGCTAAGGGGAAAGTAGAAATCCTGCTTCATACAAGTTGCCGAGTAAGCGATCAATGAAACCCTATGGTGAAAATCAAACTCCGGCATGATACAAGTTGCAAGATCACCCAGCTAGCCTATGATGGGTTGTCACTAGATAGGCTTAACTGTCAACTTTCCCATGGTTGCGACCTTCTCAGCCCGAGCTACACTCAAGAGTACACGATCAATGAAACCCTATGGGGAAAATCAAACTCCGACATGGTACAAGTTGAAAGATCACCCAGCTAGCCTATGATGGGTTGTCACTAGATAGGCTAAACTGTCAACTTTCCCATGGCTGCGACCTTCTCAGCCTGAGCTACACTCAAGAGTACACGATCAATGAAACCCTATGGGGAAAATCAAACTCCGACATGGTACAAGTTGCAAGATCACCCACCGAGCCTATGATGGGCTGTCACTAGATAGGCTTAACTGTCAACTTTCCCATGGCTGCGTCATTCTCAGCTCGAGCTACACTCAAGAGTACACGATCACTGAAGCGCTAAGGGGAAAGTAGAAATCCTGCTTCATACAAGTTGCCGAGTAAGCGATCAATGAAACCCTATGGTGAAAATCAAACTCCGGCATGATACAAGTTGCAAGATCACCCAGCTAGCCTATGATGGGTTGTCACTAGATAGGCTTAACTGTCAACTTTCCCATGGCTGCGACCTTCTCAGCCCGAGCTACACTCAAGAGTACACGATCAATGAAACCCTATGGGGAAAATCAAACTCCGACGTGGTACAAGTTGCAAGATCACCCAGCTAGCCTATGATGGGTTGTCACTAGATAGGCTAAACTGTCAACTTTCCCATGGCTGCGACCTTCTCAGCCTGAGCAACACTCAAGAGTACACGATCAATGAAACCCTAAGGGGAAAATCAAACTCCGACATGGTACAAGTTGCAAGATCACCCAGCTAGCCTATGATGGGTTGTCACTAGATAGGCTAAACTGTCAACTTTCCCATGGCTGCGACCTTCTCAGCCTGAGCTACACTCAAGAGTACACGATCAATGAAACCCTATGGGGAAAATCAAACTCCGACATTGTACAAGTTGCAAGATCACCCAGCTAGCCTATGATGGGCTGTCACTAGATAGGCTTAACTGTCAACTTTCCCATGGCTGCGTCATTCTCAGCCCGAGCTACACTCAAGAGTACACGATCAATGAAGCGCTAAGGGGAAAGTAGAAATCCTGCTTCATACAAGTTGCCGAGTAAGCGATCAATGAAACCCTATGGTGAAAATCAAACTCCGGCATGATACAAGTTGCAAGATCACCCAGCTAGCCTATGATGGGTTGTCACTAGATAGGCTTAACTGTCAACTTTCCCATGGTTGCGACCTTCTCAGCCCGAGCTACACTCAAGAGTACACGATCAATGAAACCCTATGGAGAAAATCAAACTCCGACATGGTACAAGTTGAAAGATCACCCAGCTAGCCTATGATGGGCTGTCACTAGATAGGCTTAACTGTCAACTTTCCCATGGCTGCGTCATTCTCAGCCCGAGCTACACTCAAGAGTACACGATCACTGAAGCGCTAAGGGGAAAGTAGAAATCCTGCTTCATACAAGTTGCCGAGTAAGCGATCAATGAAACCCTATGGTGAAAATCAAACTCCGGCATGATACAAGTTGCAAGATCACCCAGCTAGCCTATGATGGGTTGTCACTAGATAGGCTTAACTGTCAACTTTCCCATGGTTGCGACCTTCTCAGCCCGAGCTACAGTCAAGAGTACACGATCAATGAAACCCTATGGTGAAAATCAAACTCCGGCATGATACAAGTTGCAAGATCACCCAGCTAGCCTATGATGGGTTGTCACTAGATAGGCTAAACTGTCAACTTTCCCATGGCTGCGACCTTCTCAGCCTGAGCTACACTCAAGAGTACACGATCAATGAAGCGCTAAGGGGAAAGTAGAAATCCTGCTTCTTACAAGTTGCCGAGTAAGCGATCAATGAAACCCTATGGTGAAAATCAAACTCCGGCATGATACAAGTTGCAAGATCACCCAGCTAGCCTATGATGGGTTGTCACTAGATAGGCTTAACTGTCAACTTTCCCATGGTTGCGACCTTCTCAGCCCGAGCTACACTCAAGAGTACACGATCAATGAAACCCTATGGGGAAAATCAAACTCCGACATAGTACAAGTTGCAAGATCACCCAGCTAGCCTATGATGGGTTGTCACTAGATAGGCTTAACTGTCAACTTTCCCATGGCTGCGACCTTCTCAGCCCGAGCTACACTCAAGAGTACACGATCAATGAAACCCTATGGGGAAAATCAAACCCCGACATGGTACAAGTTGCAAGATCACCCAGCTAGCCTATGATGGGCTGTCACTAGATAGGCTTAACTGTCAACTTTCCCATGGCTGCGTCATTCTCAGCCCAAGCTACACTCAAGAGTACACGATCAATGAAACCCTATGGGGAAAATTAAACTCCGACATTGTACAAGTTGAAAGATCACCCAGCTAGCCTATGATGGGTTGTCACTAGATAGGCTAAACTGTCAACTTTCCCATGGCTGCGACCTTCTCAGCCTGAGCTACACTCAAGAGTACACGATCAATGAAACCCTATGGGGAAAATCAAACTCCGACATGGTACAAGTTGCTAGATCACCCAGCTAGCCTATGATGGGCTGTCACTAGATAGGCTTAACTGTCAACTTTCCCATGGCTGCGTCATTCTCAGCCCGAGCTACACTCAAGAGTACACGATCACTGAAGCGCTAAGGGGAAAGTAGAAATCCTGCTTCATACAAGTTGCCGAGTAAGCGATCAATGAAACCCTATGGTGAAAATCAAACTCCGGCATGATACAAGTTGCAAGATCACCCAGCTAGCCTATGATGGGTTGTCACTAGATAGGCTTAACTGTCAACTTTCCCATGGTTGCGACCTTCTCAGCCCGAGCTACAGTCAAGAGTACACGATCAATGAAACCCTATGGGGAAAATCAAACTCCGACATGGTACAAGTTGAAAGATCACCCAGCTAGCCTATGATGGGTTGTCACTAGATAGGCTAAACTGTCAACTTTCCCATGGCTGCGACCTTCTCAGCCCGAGCTACACTCAAGAGTACACGATCAATGAAGCGCTAAGGGGAAAGTAGAAATCCTGCTTCATACAAGTTGCCGAGTAAGCGATCAATGAAACCCTATGGTGAAAATCAAACTCCGGCATGATACAAGTTGCAAGATCACCCAGCTAGCCTATGATGGGTTGTCACTAGATAGGCTTAACTGTCAACTTTCCCATGGCTGCGACCTTCTCAGCCCGAGCTACACTCAAGAGTACACGATCAATGAAACCCTATGGGGAAAATCAAACTCCGACATGGTACAAGTTGCAAGATCACCCAGCTAGCCTATGATGGGTTGTCACTAGATAGGCTAAACTGTCAACTTTCCCATGGCTGCGACCTTCTCAGCCTGAGCTACACTCAAGAGTACACGATCAATGAAACCCTATGGGGAAAATCAAACTCCGACATGGTACAAGTTGCAAGATCACCCAGCTAGCCTATGATGGGCTGTCACTAGATAGGTTTAACTGTCAACTTTCCCATGGCTGCGTCATTCTCAGCCCGAGCTACACTCAAGAGTACACGATCAATGAAGCGCTAAGGGGAAAGTAGAAATCCTGCTTCATACAAGTTGCCGAGTAAGCGATCAATGAAACCCTATGGTGAAAATCAAACTCCGGCATGATACAAGTTGCAAGATCACCCAGCTAGCCTATGATGGGATGTCACTAGATAGGCTTAACTGTCAACTTTCCCATGGTTGCGACCTTCTCAGCCCGAGCTACACTCAAGAGTACACGATCAATGAAACCCTATGGGGAAAATCAAACTCCGACATGGTACAAGTTGCAAGATCACCCAGCTAGCCTATGATGGGCTGTCACTAGATAGGCTTAACTGTCAACTTTCCCATGGCTGCGTCATTCTCAGCCCAAGCTACACTCAAGAGTACACGATCAATGAAACCCTATGGGGAAAATTAAACTCCGACATTGTACAAGTTGCAAGATCACCCAGCTAGCCTATGATGGGTTGTCACTAGATAGGCTTAACTGTCAACTTTCCCATGGCTGCGACCTTCTCAGCCCGAGCTACACTCAAGAGTACACGATCAATGAAGCGCTAAGGGGAAAGTAGAAATCCTGCTTCATACAAGTTGCCGAGTAAGCGATCAATGAAACCCTATGGTGAAAATCAAACTCCGGCATGATACAAGTTGCAAGATCACCCAGCTAGCCTATGATGGGTTGTCACTAGATAGGCTTAACTGTCAACTTTCCCATGGCTGCGACCTTCTCAGCCCGAGCTACACTCAAGAGTACACGATCAATGAAACCCTATGGGGAAAATCAAACTCCGACATGGTACAAGTTGCAAGATCACCCAGCTAGCCTATGATGGGTTGTCACTAGATAGGCTAAACTGTCAACTTTCCCATGGCTGCGACCTTCTCAGCCTGAGCTACACTCAAGAGTACACGATCAATGAAACCCTATGGGGAAAATCAAACTCCGACATGGTACAAGTTGCAAGATCACCCAGCTAGCCTATGATGGGCTGTCACTAGATAGGCTTAACTGTCAACTTTCCCATGGCTGCGTCATTCTCAGCCCGAGCTACACTCAAGAGTACACGATCAATGAAGCGATAAGGGGAAAGTAGAAATCCTGCTTCATACAAGTTGCCGAGTAAGCGATCAATGAAACCCTATGGTGAAAATCAAACTCCGGCATGATACAAGTTGCAAGATCACCCAGCTAGCCTATGATGGGCTGTCACTAGATAGGCTTAACTGTCAACTTTCCCATGGTTGCGACCTTCTCAGCCCGAGCTACACTCAAGAGTACACGATCAATGAAACCCTATGGGGAAAATCAAACTCCGACATGGTACAAGTTGCAAGATCACCCAGCTAGCCTATGATGGGCTGTCACTAGATAGGCTTAACTGTCAACTTTCCCATGGCTGCGTCATTCTCAGCCCAAGCTACACTCAAGAGTACACGATCAATGAAGCGCTAAGGGGAAAGTAGAAATCCTGCTTCATACAAGTTGCCGAGTAAGCGATCAATGAAACCCTATGGTGAAAATCAAACTCCGGCATGATACAAGTTGCAAGATCACCCAGCTAGCCTATGATGGGTTGTCACTAGATAGGCTTAACTGTCAACTTTCCCATGGTTGCGACCTTCTCAGCCCGAGCTACACTCAAGAGTACACGATCAATGAAACCCTATGGGGAAAATCAAACTCCGACATGGTACAAGTTGAAAGATCACCCAGCTAGCCTATGATGGGTTGTCACTAGATAGGCTAAACTGTCAACTTTCCCATGGCTGCGACCTTCTCAGCCTGAGCTACACTCAAGAGTACACGATCAATGAAACCCTATGGGGAAAATCAAACTCCGACATGGTACAAGTTGCAAGATCACCCAGCTAGCCTATGATGGGCTGTCACTAGATAGGCTTAACTGTCAACTTTCCCATGGCTGCGTCATTCTCAGCCCGAGCTACACTCAAGAGTACACGATCACTGAAGCGCTAAGGGGAAAGTAGAAATCCTGCTTCATACAAGTTGCCGAGTAAGCGATCAATGAAACCCTATGGTGAAAATCAAACTCCGGCATGATACAAGTTGCAAGATCACCCAGCTAGCCTATGATGGGTTGTCACTAGATAGGCTTAACTGTCAACTTTCCCATGGCTGCGACCTTCTCAGCCCGAGCTACACTCAAGAGTAAACGATCAATGAAACCCTATGGGGAAAATCAAACTCCGACGTGGTACAAGTTGCAAGATCACCCAGCTAGCCTATGATGGGCTGTCACTAGATAGGCTTAACTGTCAACTTTCCCATGGCTGCGTCATTCTCAGCCCGAGCTACACTCAAGAGTACACGATCAATGAAGCGCTAAGGGGAAAATCAAACTCCGACGTGGTACAAGTTGCAAGATCACCCAGCTAGCCTATGATGGGTTGTCACTAGATAGGCTAAACTGTCAACTTTCCCATGGCTGCGACCTTCTCAGCCTGAGCTACACTCAAGAGTACACGATCAATGAAACCCTATGGGGAAAATCAAACTCCGACATTGTACAAGTTGCAAGATCACCCAGCTAGCCTATGATGGGCTGTCACTAGATAGGCTTAACTGTCAACTTTCCCATGGCTGCGTCATTCTCAGCCCGAGCTACACTCAAGAGTACACGATCAATGAAACCCTATGGGGAAAATCAAACTCCGACATGGTACAAGTTGCAAGATCACCCAGCTAGCCTATGATGGGCTGTCACTAGATAGGCTTAACTGTCAACTTTCCCATGGCTGCGTCATTCTCAGCCCGAGCTACACTCAAGAGTACACGATCACTGAAGCGCTAAGGGGAAAGTAGAAATCCTGCTTCATACAAGTTGCCGAGTAAGCGATCAATGAAACCCTATGGTGAAAATCAAACTCCGGCATGATACAAGTTGCAAGATCACCCAGCTAGCCTATGATGGGTTGTCACTAGATAGGCTTAACTGTCAACTTTCCCATGGTTGCGACCTTCTCAGCCCGAGCTACAGTCAAGAGTACACGATCAATGAAACCCTATGGGGAAAATCAAACTCCGACATGGTACAAGTTGAAAGATCACCCAGCTAGCCTATGATGGGTTGTCACTAGATAGGCTAAACTGTCAACTTTCCCATGGCTGCGACCTTCTCAGCCTGAGCTACACTCAAGAGTACACGATCAATGAAACCCTATGGGGAAAATCAAACTCCGACATGGTACAAGTTGCAAGATCACCCAGCTAGCCTATGATGGGCTGTCACTAGATAGGCTTAACTGTCAACTTTCCCATGGCTGCGTCATTCTCAGCCCGAGCTACACTCAAGAGTACACGATCACTGAAGCGCTAAGGGGAAAGTAGAAATCCTGCTTCATACAAGTTGCCGAGTAAGCGATCAATGAAACCCTATGGTGAAAATCAAACTCCGGCATGATACAAGTTGCAAGATCACCCAGCTAGCCTATGATGGGTTGTCACTAGATAGGCTTAACTGTCAACTTTCCCATGGCTGCGACCTTCTCAGCCCGAGCTACACTCAAGAGTACACGATCAATGAAACCCTATGGGGAAAATCAAACTCCGACGTGGTACAAGTTGCAAGATCACCCAGCTAGCCTATGATGGGCTGTCACTAGATAGGCTTAACTGTCAACTTTCCCATGGCTGCGTCATTCTCAGCCCGAGCTACACTCAAGAGTACACGATCAATGAAGCGCTAAGGGGAAAATCAAACTCCGACGTGGTACAAGTTGCAAGATCACCCAGCTAGCCTATGATGGGTTGTCACTAGATAGGCTAAACTGTCAACTTTCCCATGGCTGCGACCTTCTCAGCCTGAGCTACACTCAAGAGTACACGATCAATGAAACCCTATGGGGAAAATCAAACTCCGACATTGTACAAGTTGCAAGATCACCCAGCTAGCCTATGATGGGCTGTCACTAGATAGGCTTAACTGTCAACTTTCCCATGGCTGCGTCATTCTCAGCCCGAGCTACACTCAAGAGTACACGATCAATGAAGCGCTAAGGGGAAAGTAGAAATCCTGCTTCATACAAGTTGCCGAGTAAGCGATCAATGAAACCCTATGGTGAAAATCAAACTCCGGCATGATACAAGTTGCAAGATCACCCAGCTAGCCTATGATGGGTTGTCACTAGATAGGCTTAACTGTCAACTTTCCCATGGTTGCGACCTTCTCAGCCCGAGCTACACTCAAGAGTACACGATCAATGAAACCCTATGGAGAAAATCAAACTCCGACATGGTACAAGTTGAAAGATCACCCAGCTAGCCTATGATGGGCTGTCACTAGATAGGCTTAACTGTCAACTTTCCCATGGCTGCGTCATTCTCAGCCCGAGCTACACTCAAGAGTACACGATCACTGAAGCGCTAAGGGGAAAGTAGAAATCCTGCTTCATACAAGTTGCCGAGTAAGCGATCAATGAAACCCTATGGTGAAAATCAAACTCCGGCATGATACAAGTTGCAAGATCACCCAGCTAGCCTATGATGGGTTGTCACTAGATAGGCTTAACTGTCAACTTTCCCATGGTTGCGACCTTCTCAGCCCGAGCTACAGTCAAGAGTACACGATCAATGAAACCCTATGGTGAAAATCAAACTCCGGCATGATACAAGTTGCAAGATCACCCAGCTAGCCTATGATGGGTTGTCACTAGATAGGCTAAACTGTCAACTTTCCCATGGCTGCGACCTTCTCAGCCTGAGCTACACTCAAGAGTACACGATCAATGAAGCGCTAAGGGGAAAGTAGAAATCCTGCTTCTTACAAGTTGCCGAGTAAGCGATCAATGAAACCCTATGGTGAAAATCAAACTCCGGCATGATACAAGTTGCAAGATCACCCAGCTAGCCTATGATGGGTTGTCACTAGATAGGCTTAACTGTCAACTTTCCCATGGTTGCGACCTTCTCAGCCCGAGCTACACTCAAGAGTACACGATCAATGAAACCCTATGGGGAAAATCAAACTCCGACATAGTACAAGTTGCAAGATCACCCAGCTAGCCTATGATGGGTTGTCACTAGATAGGCTTAACTGTCAACTTTCCCATGGCTGCGACCTTCTCAGCCCGAGCTACACTCAAGAGTACACGATCAATGAAACCCTATGGGGAAAATCAAACCCCGACATGGTACAAGTTGCAAGATCACCCAGCTAGCCTATGATGGGCTGTCACTAGATAGGCTTAACTGTCAACTTTCCCATGGCTGCGTCATTCTCAGCCCAAGCTACACTCAAGAGTACACGATCAATGAAACCCTATGGGGAAAATTAAACTCCGACATTGTACAAGTTGAAAGATCACCCAGCTAGCCTATGATGGGTTGTCACTAGATAGGCTAAACTGTCAACTTTCCCATGGCTGCGACCTTCTCAGCCTGAGCTACACTCAAGAGTACACGATCAATGAAACCCTATGGGGAAAATCAAACTCCGACATGGTACAAGTTGCTAGATCACCCAGCTAGCCTATGATGGGCTGTCACTAGATAGGCTTAACTGTCAACTTTCCCATGGCTGCGTCATTCTCAGCCCGAGCTACACTCAAGAGTACACGATCACTGAAGCGCTAAGGGGAAAGTAGAAATCCTGCTTCATACAAGTTGCCGAGTAAGCGATCAATGAAACCCTATGGTGAAAATCAAACTCCGGCATGATACAAGTTGCAAGATCACCCAGCTAGCCTATGATGGGTTGTCACTAGATAGGCTTAACTGTCAACTTTCCCATGGTTGCGACCTTCTCAGCCCGAGCTACAGTCAAGAGTACACGATCAATGAAACCCTATGGGGAAAATCAAACTCCGACATGGTACAAGTTGAAAGATCACCCAGCTAGCCTATGATGGGTTGTCACTAGATAGGCTAAACTGTCAACTTTCCCATGGCTGCGACCTTCTCAGCCCGAGCTACACTCAAGAGTACACGATCAATGAAGCGCTAAGGGGAAAGTAGAAATCCTGCTTCATACAAGTTGCCGAGTAAGCGATCAATGAAACCCTATGGTGAAAATCAAACTCCGGCATGATACAAGTTGCAAGATCACCCAGCTAGCCTATGATGGGTTGTCACTAGATAGGCTTAACTGTCAACTTTCCCATGGCTGCGACCTTCTCAGCCCGAGCTACACTCAAGAGTACACGATCAATGAAACCCTATGGGGAAAATCAAACTCCGACATGGTACAAGTTGCAAGATCACCCAGCTAGCCTATGATGGGTTGTCACTAGATAGGCTAAACTGTCAACTTTCCCATGGCTGCGACCTTCTCAGCCTGAGCTACACTCAAGAGTACACGATCAATGAAACCCTATGGGGAAAATCAAACTCCGACATGGTACAAGTTGCAAGATCACCCAGCTAGCCTATGATGGGCTGTCACTAGATAGGTTTAACTGTCAACTTTCCCATGGCTGCGTCATTCTCAGCCCGAGCTACACTCAAGAGTACACGATCAATGAAGCGCTAAGGGGAAAGTAGAAATCCTGCTTCATACAAGTTGCCGAGTAAGCGATCAATGAAACCCTATGGTGAAAATCAAACTCCGGCATGATACAAGTTGCAAGATCACCCAGCTAGCCTATGATGGGATGTCACTAGATAGGCTTAACTGTCAACTTTCCCATGGTTGCGACCTTCTCAGCCCGAGCTACACTCAAGAGTACACGATCAATGAAACCCTATGGGGAAAATCAAACTCCGACATGGTACAAGTTGCAAGATCACCCAGCTAGCCTATGATGGGCTGTCACTAGATAGGCTTAACTGTCAACTTTCCCATGGCTGCGTCATTCTCAGCCCAAGCTACACTCAAGAGTACACGATCAATGAAACCCTATGGGGAAAATTAAACTCCGACATTGTACAAGTTGCAAGATCACCCAGCTAGCCTATGATGGGTTGTCACTAGATAGGCTTAACTGTCAACTTTCCCATGGCTGCGACCTTCTCAGCCCGAGCTACACTCAAGAGTACACGATCAATGAAGCGCTAAGGGGAAAGTAGAAATCCTGCTTCATACAAGTTGCCGAGTAAGCGATCAATGAAACCCTATGGTGAAAATCAAACTCCGGCATGATACAAGTTGCAAGATCACCCAGCTAGCCTATGATGGGTTGTCACTAGATAGGCTTAACTGTCAACTTTCCCATGGCTGCGACCTTCTCAGCCCGAGCTACACTCAAGAGTACACGATCAATGAAACCCTATGGGGAAAATCAAACTCCGACATGGTACAAGTTGCAAGATCACCCAGCTAGCCTATGATGGGTTGTCACTAGATAGGCTAAACTGTCAACTTTCCCATGGCTGCGACCTTCTCAGCCTGAGCTACACTCAAGAGTACACGATCAATGAAACCCTATGGGGAAAATCAAACTCCGACATGGTACAAGTTGCAAGATCACCCAGCTAGCCTATGATGGGCTGTCACTAGATAGGCTTAACTGTCAACTTTCCCATGGCTGCGTCATTCTCAGCCCGAGCTACACTCAAGAGTACACGATCAATGAAGCGATAAGGGGAAAGTAGAAATCCTGCTTCATACAAGTTGCCGAGTAAGCGATCAATGAAACCCTATGGTGAAAATCAAACTCCGGCATGATACAAGTTGCAAGATCACCCAGCTAGCCTATGATGGGCTGTCACTAGATAGGCTTAACTGTCAACTTTCCCATGGTTGCGACCTTCTCAGCCCGAGCTACACTCAAGAGTACACGATCAATGAAACCCTATGGGGAAAATCAAACTCCGACATGGTACAAGTTGCAAGATCACCCAGCTAGCCTATGATGGGCTGTCACTAGATAGGCTTAACTGTCAACTTTCCCATGGCTGCGTCATTCTCAGCCCAAGCTACACTCAAGAGTACACGATCAATGAAGCGCTAAGGGGAAAGTAGAAATCCTGCTTCATACAAGTTGCCGAGTAAGCGATCAATGAAACCCTATGGTGAAAATCAAACTCCGGCATGATACAAGTTGCAAGATCACCCAGCTAGCCTATGATGGGTTGTCACTAGATAGGCTTAACTGTCAACTTTCCCATGGTTGCGACCTTCTCAGCCCGAGCTACACTCAAGAGTACACGATCAATGAAACCCTATGGGGAAAATCAAACTCCGACATGGTACAAGTTGAAAGATCACCCAGCTAGCCTATGATGGGTTGTCACTAGATAGGCTAAACTGTCAACTTTCCCATGGCTGCGACCTTCTCAGCCTGAGCTACACTCAAGAGTACACGATCAATGAAACCCTATGGGGAAAATCAAACTCCGACATGGTACAAGTTGCAAGATCACCCAGCTAGCCTATGATGGGCTGTCACTAGATAGGCTTAACTGTCAACTTTCCCATGGCTGCGTCATTCTCAGCCCGAGCTACACTCAAGAGTACACGATCACTGAAGCGCTAAGGGGAAAGTAGAAATCCTGCTTCATACAAGTTGCCGAGTAAGCGATCAATGAAACCCTATGGTGAAAATCAAACTCCGGCATGATACAAGTTGCAAGATCACCCAGCTAGCCTATGATGGGTTGTCACTAGATAGGCTTAACTGTCAACTTTCCCATGGCTGCGACCTTCTCAGCCCGAGCTACACTCAAGAGTACACGATCAATGAAACCCTATGGGGAAAATCAAACTCCGACGTGGTACAAGTTGCAAGATCACCCAGCTAGCCTATGATGGGTTGTCACTAGATAGGCTAAACTGTCAACTTTCCCATGGCTGCGACCTTCTCAGCCTGAGCAACACTCAAGAGTACACGATCAATGAAACCCTAAGGGGAAAATCAAACTCCGACATGGTACAAGTTGCAAGATCACCCAGCTAGCCTATGATGGGTTGTCACTAGATAGGCTAAACTGTCAACTTTCCCATGGCTGCGACCTTCTCAGCCTGAGCTACACTCAAGAGTACACGATCAATGAAACCCTATGGGGAAAATCAAACTCCGACATTGTACAAGTTGCAAGATCACCCAGCTAGCCTATGATGGGCTGTCACTAGATAGGCTTAACTGTCAACTTTCCCATGGCTGCGTCATTCTCAGCCCGAGCTACACTCAAGAGTACACGATCAATGAAGCGCTAAGGGGAAAGTAGAAATCCTGCTTCATACAAGTTGCCGAGTAAGCGATCAATGAAACCCTATGGTGAAAATCAAACTCCGGCATGATACAAGTTGCAAGATCACCCAGCTAGCCTATGATGGGTTGTCACTAGATAGGCTTAACTGTCAACTTTCCCATGGTTGCGACCTTCTCAGCCCGAGCTACACTCAAGAGTACACGATCAATGAAACCCTATGGAGAAAATCAAACTCCGACATGGTACAAGTTGAAAGATCACCCAGCTAGCCTATGATGGGCTGTCACTAGATAGGCTTAACTGTCAACTTTCCCATGGCTGCGTCATTCTCAGCCCGAGCTACACTCAAGAGTACACGATCACTGAAGCGCTAAGGGGAAAGTAGAAATCCTGCTTCATACAAGTTGCCGAGTAAGCGATCAATGAAACCCTATGGTGAAAATCAAACTCCGGCATGATACAAGTTGCAAGATCACCCAGCTAGCCTATGATGGGTTGTCACTAGATAGGCTTAACTGTCAACTTTCCCATGGTTGCGACCTTCTCAGCCCGAGCTACAGTCAAGAGTACACGATCAATGAAACCCTATGGTGAAAATCAAACTCCGGCATGATACAAGTTGCAAGATCACCCAGCTAGCCTATGATGGGTTGTCACTAGATAGGCTAAACTGTCAACTTTCCCATGGCTGCGACCTTCTCAGCCTGAGCTACACTCAAGAGTACACGATCAATGAAGCGCTAAGGGGAAAGTAGAAATCCTGCTTCTTACAAGTTGCCGAGTAAGCGATCAATGAAACCCTATGGTGAAAATCAAACTCCGGCATGATACAAGTTGCAAGATCACCCAGCTAGCCTATGATGGGTTGTCACTAGATAGGCTTAACTGTCAACTTTCCCATGGCTGCGACCTTCTCAGCCCGAGCTACACTCAAGAGTACACGATCAATGAAACCCTATGGGGAAAATCAAACTCCGACATGGTACAAGTTGCAAGATCACCCAGCTAGCCTATGATGGGCTGTCACTAGATAGGCTTAACTGTCAACTTTCCCATGGCTGCGTCATTCTCAGCCCGAGCTACACTCAAGAGTACACGATCACTGAAGCGCTAAGGGGAAAGTAGAAATCCTGCTTCATACAAGTTGCCGAGTAAGCGATCAATGAAACCCTATGGTGAAAATCAAACTCCCGCATGATACAAGTTGCAAGATCACCCAGCTAGCCTATGATGGGTTGTCACTAGATAGGCTTAACTGTCAACTTTCCCATGGCTGCGACCTTCTCAGCCCGAGCTACACTCAAGAGTACACGATCAATGAAACCCTATGGGGAAAATCAAACTCCGACATGGTACAAGTTGCAAGATCACCCAGCTAGCCTATGATGGGTTGTCACTAGATAGGCTAAACTGTCAACTTTCCCATGGCTGCGACCTTCTCAGCCTGAGCTACACTCAAGAGTACACGATCAATGAAACCCTATGGGGAAAATCAAACTCCGACATGGTACAAGTTGCAAGATCACCCAGCTAGCCTATGATGGGCTGTCACTAGATAGGCTTAACTGTCAACTTTACCATGGCTGCGTCATTCTCAGCCCGAGCTACACTCAAGAGTACACGATCAATGAAGCGCTAAGGGGAAAGTAGAAATCCTGCTTCATACAAGTTGCCGAGTAAGCGATCAATGAAACCCTATGGTGAAAATCAAACTCCGGCATGATACAAGTTGCAAGATCACCCAGCTAGCCTATGATGGGTTGTCACTAGATAGGCTTAACTGTCAACTTTCCCATGGTTGCGACCTTCTCAGCCCGAGCTACACTCAAGAGTACACGATCAATGAAACCCTATGGGGAAAATCAAACTCCGACATGGTACAAGTTGAAAGATCACCCAGCTAGCCTATGATGGGTTGTCACTAGATAGGCTAAACTGTCAACTTTCCCATGGCTGCGACCTTCTCAGCCTGAGCTACACTCAAGAGTACACGATCAATGAAACCCTATGGGGAAAATCAAACTCCGACATGGTACAAGTTGCAAGATCACCCAGCTAGCCTATGATGGGCTGTCACTAGATAGGCTTAACTGTCAACTTTCCCATGGCTGCGTCATTCTCAGCCCGAGCTACACTCAAGAGTACACGATCACTGAAGCGCTAAGGGGAAAGTAGAAATCCTGCTTCATACAAGTTGCCGAGTAAGCGATCAATGAAACCCTATGGTGAAAATCAAACTCCGGCATGATACAAGTTGCAAGATCACCCAGCTAGCCTATGATGGGTTGTCACTAGATAGGCTTAACTGTCAACATTCCCATGGTTGCGACCTTCTCAGCCCGAGCTACAGTCAAGAGTACACGATCAATGAAACCCTATGGGGAAAATCAAACTCCGACATGGTACAAGTTGAAAGATCACCCAGCTAGCCTATGATGGGTTGTCACTAGATAGGCTAAACTGTCAACTTTCCCATGGCTGCGACCTTCTCAGCCTGAGCTACACTCAAGAGTACACGATCAATGAAGCGCTAAGGGGAAAGTAGAAATCCTGCTTCATACAAGTTGCCGAGTAAGCGATCAATGAAACCCTATGGTGAAAATCAAACTCCGGCATGATACAAGTTGCAAGATCACCCAGCTAGCCTATGATGGGTTGTCACTAGATAGGCTTAACTGTCAACTTTCCCATGGCTGCGACCTTCTCAGCCCGAGCTACACTCAAGAGTACACGATCAATGAAACCCTATGGGGAAAATCAAACTCCGACATGGTACAAGTTGCAAGATCACCCAGCTAGCCTATGATGGGTTGTCACTAGATAGGCTTAACTGTCAACTTACCCATGGCTGCGACCTTCTCAGCCTGAGCTACACTCAAGAGTACACGATCAATGAAACCCTATGGGGAAAATCAAACTCCGACATTGTACAAGTTGCAAGATCACCCAGCTAGCCTATGATGGGCTGTCACTAGATAGGCTTAACTGTCAACTTTCCCATGGCTGCGTCATTCTCAGCCCGAGCTACACTCAAAAGTACACGATCAATGAAGCGCTAAGGGGAAAGTAGAAATCCTGCTTCATACAAGTTGCCGAGTAAGCGATCAATGAAACCCTATGGTGAAAATCAAACTCCGGCATGATACAAGTTGCAAGATCACCCAGCTAGCCTATGATGGGTTGTCACTAGATAGGCTTAACTGTCAACTTTCCCATGGTTGCGACCTTCTCAGCCCGAGCTACACTCAAGAGTACACGATCAATGAAACCCTATGGGGAAAATCAAACTCCGACATAGTACAAGTTGCAAGATCACCCAGCTAGCCTATGATGGGTTGTCACTAGATAGGCTTAACTGTCAACTTTCCCATGGCTGCGACCTTCTCAGCCCGAGCTACACTCAAGAGTACACGATCAATGAAACCCTATGGGGAAAATCAAACCCCGACATGGTACAAGTTGCAAGATCACCCAGCTAGCCTATGATGGGCTGTCACTAGATAGGCTTAACTGTCAACTTTCCCATGGCTGAGTCATTCTCAGCCCAAGCTACACTCAAGAGTACACGATCAATGAAACCCTATGGGGAAAATTAAACTCCGACATTGTACAAGTTGAAAGATCACCCAGCTAGCCTATGATGGGTTGTCACTAGATAGGCTAAACTGTCAACTTTCCCATGGCTGCGACCTTCTCAGCCTGAGCTACACTCAAGAGTACACGATCAATGAAACCCTATGGGGAAAATCAAACTCCGACATGGTACAAGTTGCTAGATCACCCAGCTAGCCTATGATGGGCTGTCACTAGATAGGCTTAACTGTCAACTTTCCCATGGCTGCGTCATTCTCAGCCCGAGCTACACTCAAGAGTACACGATCACTGAAGCGCTAAGGGGAAAGTAGAAATCCTGCTTCATACAAGTTGCCGAGTAAGCGATCAATGAAACCCTATGGTGAAAATCAAACTCCGGCATGATACAAGTTGCAAGATCACCCAGCTAGCCTATGATGGGTTGTCACTAGATAGGCTTAACTGTCAACTTTCCCATGGTTGCGACCTTCTCAGCCCGAGCTACAGTCAAGAGTACACGATCAATGAAACCCTATGGTGAAAATCAAACTCCGGCATGGTACAAGTTGCAAGATCACCCAGCTAGCCTATGATGGGTTGTCACTAGATAGGCTAAACTGTCAACTTTCCCATGGCTGCGACCTTCTCAGCCTGAGCTACACTCAAGAGTACACGATCAATGAAGCGCTAAGGGGAAAGTAGAAATCCTGCTTCTTACAAGTTGCCGAGTAAGCGATCAATGAAACCCTATGGTGAAAATCAAACTCCGGCATGATACAAGTTGCAAGATCACCCAGCTAGCCTATGATGGGTTGTCACTAGATAGGCTTAACTGTCAACTTTCCCATGGCTGCGACCTTCTCAGCCCGAGCTACACTCAAGAGTACACGATCAATGAAACCCTATGGGGAAAATCAAACTCCGACATGGTACAAGTTGCAAGATCACCCAGCTAGCCTATGATGGGCTGTCACTAGATAGGCTTAACTGTCAACTTTCCCATGGCTGCGTCATTCTCAGCCCGAGCTACACTCAAGAGTACACGATCACTGAAGCGCTAAGGGGAAAGTAGAAATCCTGCTTCATACAAGTTGCCGAGTAAGCGATCAATGAAACCCTATGGTGAAAATCAAACTCCCGCATGATACAAGTTGCAAGATCACCCAGCTAGCCTATGATGGGTTGTCACTAGATAGGCTTAACTGTCAACTTTCCCATGGCTGCGACCTTCTCAGCCCGAGCTACACTCAAGAGTACACGATCAATGAAACCCTATGGGGAAAATCAAACTCCGACATGGTACAAGTTGCAAGATCACCCAGCTAGCCTATGTTGGGTTGTCACTAGATAGGCTAAACTGTCAACTTTCCCATGGCTGCGACCTTCTCAGCCTGAGCTACACTCAAGAGTACACGATCAATGAAACTCTATGGGGAAAATCAAACTCCGACATGGTACAAGTTGCAAGATCACCCAGCTAGCCTATGATGGGCTGTCACTAGATAGGCTTAACTGTCAACTTTCCCATGGCTGCGTCATTCTCAGCCCGAGCTACACTCAAGAGTACACGATCACTGAAGCGCTAAGGGGAAAGTAGAAATCCTGCTTCATACAAGTTGCCGAGTAAGCGATCAATGAAACCCTATGGTGAAAATCAAACTCCGGCATGATACAAGTTGCAAGATCACCCAGCTAGCCTATGATGGGTTGTCACTAGATAGGCTTAACTGTCAACATTCCCATGGTTGCGACCTTCTCAGCCCGAGCTACAGTCAAGAGTACACGATCAATGAAACCCTATGGGGAAAATCAAACTCCGACATGGTACAAGTTGAAAGATCACCCAGCTAGCCTATGATGGGTTGTCACTAGATAGGCTAAACTGTCAACTTTCCCATGGCTGCGACCTTCTCAGCCTGAGCTACACTCAAGAGTACACGATCAATGAAGCGCTAAGGGGAAAGTAGAAATCCTGCTTCATACAAGTTGCCGAGTAAGCGATCAATGAAACCCTATGGTGAAAATCAAACTCCGGCATGATACAAGTTGCAAGATCACCCAGCTAGCCTATGATGGGTTGTCACTAGATAGGCTTAACTGTCAACTTTCCCATGGCTGCGACCTTCTCAGCCCGAGCTACACTCAAGAGTACACGATCAATGAAACCCTATGGGGAAAATCAAACTCCGACATGGTACAAGTTGCAAGATCACCCAGCTAGCCTATGATGGGTTGTCACTAGATAGGCTTAACTGTCAACTTACCCATGGCTGCGACCTTCTCAGCCTGAGCTACACTCAAGAGTACACGATCAATGAAACCCTATGGGGAAAATCAAACTCCGACATTGTACAAGTTGCAAGATCACCCAGCTAGCCTATGATGGGCTGTCACTAGATAGGCTTAACTGTCAACTTTCCCATGGCTGCGTCATTCTCAGCCCGAGCTACACTCAAAAGTACACGATCAATGAAGCGCTAAGGGGAAAGTAGAAATCCTGCTTCATACAAGTTGCCGAGTAAGCGATCAATGAAACCCTATGGTGAAAATCAAACTCCGGCATGATACAAGTTGCAAGATCACCCAGCTAGCCTATGATGGGTTGTCACTAGATAGGCTTAACTGTCAACTTTCCCATGGTTGCGACCTTCTCAGCCCGAGCTACACTCAAGAGTACACGATCAATGAAACCCTATGGGGAAAATCAAACTCCGACATAGTACAAGTTGCAAGATCACCCAGCTAGCCTATGATGGGTTGTCACTAGATAGGCTTAACTGTCAACTTTCCCATGGCTGCGACCTTCTCAGCCCGAGCTACACTCAAGAGTACACGATCAATGAAACCCTATGGGGAAAATCAAACCCCGACATGGTACAAGTTGCAAGATCACCCAGCTAGCCTATGATGGGCTGTCACTAGATAGGCTTAACTGTCAACTTTCCCATGGCTGAGTCATTCTCAGCCCAAGCTACACTCAAGAGTACACGATCAATGAAACCCTATGGGGAAAATTAAACTCCGACATTGTACAAGTTGAAAGATCACCCAGCTAGCCTATGATGGGTTGTCACTAGATAGGCTAAACTGTCAACTTTCCCATGGCTGCGACCTTCTCAGCCTGAGCTACACTCAAGAGTACACGATCAATGAAACCCTATGGGGAAAATCAAACTCCGACATGGTACAAGTTGCTAGATCACCCAGCTAGCCTATGATGGGCTGTCACTAGATAGGCTTAACTGTCAACTTTCCCATGGCTGCGTCATTCTCAGCCCGAGCTACACTCAAGAGTACACGATCACTGAAGCGCTAAGGGGAAAGTAGAAATCCTGCTTCATACAAGTTGCCGAGTAAGCGATCAATGAAACCCTATGGTGAAAATCAAACTCCGGCATGATACAAGTTGCAAGATCACCCAGCTAGCCTATGATGGGTTGTCACTAGATAGGCTTAACTGTCAACTTTCCCATGGTTGCGACCTTCTCAGCCCGAGCTACAGTCAAGAGTACACGATCAATGAAACCCTATGGTGAAAATCAAACTCCGGCATGGTACAAGTTGCAAGATCACCCAGCTAGCCTATGATGGGTTGTCACTAGATAGGCTAAACTGTCAACTTTCCCATGGCTGCGACCTTCTCAGCCTGAGCTACACTCAAGAGTACACGATCAATGAAGCGCTAAGGGGAAAGTAGAAATCCTGCTTCTTACAAGTTGCCGAGTAAGCGATCAATGAAACCCTATGGTGAAAATCAAACTCCGGCATGATACAAGTTGCAAGATCACCCAGCTAGCCTATGATGGGTTGTCACTAGATAGGCTTAACTGTCAACTTTCCCATGGCTGCGACCTTCTCAGCCCGAGCTACACTCAAGAGTACACGATCAATGAAACCCTATGGGGAAAATCAAACTCCGACATGGTACAAGTTGCAAGATCACCCAGCTAGCCTATGATGGGCTGTCACTAGATAGGCTTAACTGTCAACTTTCCCATGGCTGCGTCATTCTCAGCCCGAGCTACACTCAAGAGTACACGATCACTGAAGCGCTAAGGGGAAAGTAGAAATCCTGCTTCATACAAGTTGCCGAGTAAGCGATCAATGAAACCCTATGGTGAAAATCAAACTCCCGCATGATACAAGTTGCAAGATCACCCAGCTAGCCTATGATGGGTTGTCACTAGATAGGCTTAACTGTCAACTTTCCCATGGCTGCGACCTTCTCAGCCCGAGCTACACTCAAGAGTACACGATCAATGAAACCCTATGGGGAAAATCAAACTCCGACATGGTACAAGTTGCAAGATCACCCAGCTAGCCTATGTTGGGTTGTCACTAGATAGGCTAAACTGTCAACTTTCCCATGGCTGCGACCTTCTCAGCCTGAGCTACACTCAAGAGTACACGATCAATGAAACTCTATGGGGAAAATCAAACTCCGACATGGTACAAGTTGCAAGATCACCCAGCTAGCCTATGATGGGCTGTCACTAGATAGGCTTAACTGTCAACTTTCCCATGGCTGCGTCATTCTCAGCCCGAGCTACACTCAAGAGTACACGATCAATGAAGCGCTAAGGGGAAAGTAGAAATCCTGCTTCATACAAGTTGCCGAGTAAGCGATCAATGAAACCCTATGGTGAAAATCAAACTCCGGCATGATACAAGTTGCAAGATCACCCAGCTAGCCTATGATGGGTTGTCACTAGATAGGCTTAACTGTCAACTTTCCCATGGTTGCGACCTTCTCAGCCCGAGCTACACTCAAGAGTACACGATCAATGAAACCCTAT